>NC_045641.1:69133523-69433523 GCF_009829145.1 Chiroxiphia lanceolata
AGAATAGTTTTGTCCAGTTAACAGCCTCTGGAGAGCTGCTTTGAAAAAACAGTTTCTACTCTGAGGTACAGTCCACTGTAGATGTTGATAAATAAGTGCTAGTACTCAGCCCAGCATCTTCATGAATCACACTGCAGCAAATAAACTAAACATAGATGAACCTCACTGATCATTCCAAAGGACTGTTGGGAGTGATTACAAATATTGCAAAACACCAAGAACTTGACAGAGCTCCAGAAGTCACCAAAATTTAGGTAAAACCCAACATGGTTAGAAACATTACACAAGCCAGAGAATGAGAGGGAGCAATGCTGGACAGAAAGCAGCCACACAGAGAGGACTCAGGGCGTGACATGACCTTTGAGTCAGTGAGACACGTTCACACTGTGGTGGCAGCAAGAACTAAAAGAAATTCATGATATCCTATGTAATAAAAGAAACACAAGACTTGCTCCTCATAAATGTTGAGCACAATCTCTTGAGATTTAGTCTCATCTCATTCATACTAGGAAGGTTTTACTCTAGTTTAGCACCCCAGATTTAAGTTATTCCTAATGAAAATGGTTAAATGAGATTTTTGGAGACTCGGGCTTTCTTTTAACAGATATAATCGTATTCTGACAAAGTTTAATGACAAACCTCCACACATAATGAATTGAGCTCAAGCCCTTTCAGCAGCATAAGTCGAACTGAAATTTCCTACTTCAGGATTTGGGTCTGAGGGCCAGACTGCTCCTTTCATAGGAGAGACAGGAGCAGGACTGCAACCAAGGCAGAGAGCCATGGGACAACAAGACAAGAATCCACAGTCATTTCCAGCTCAGATGAAATGGATAAGGGAAACAACAGTGGGGGTTTTTTATTACTACAGATCCTGCTGTTCTCACACCATCCCAGCTGCAACTAACTTCACAGTTCCAGGCTCTCACATGGAAAAGCTGGTAGTGCAATCCTGCCAGCTTTTTCTTCCATGAGTTCCTGTATTTGCTTATGTCTAAGCAAGGTTGCTTATCCTTTCAAAAAGACACAAGAAAGGGAAAACAGAACAAAATCACTTCAAGGTGATACAGAGACAGTATCTTCAGTATAAGGGGATGCCATAACTTGGAGAACCAGTACAGAAATGAGGAAATTCCAGGACTTTCTGGGCAATAACTTAATTAGCTCTGTCATCCTTCTGTTTCAGAAAGACAACTTGCACGAGTCAGAATGAGAATACTATTTGCAGTAACCATTCTTTAAACAACTTAGCTCAGTAGCTTCACATTCACATCACGGCATAGTTTTTAAGCACTTGGGACAATGGATCATCACATTCGGAGAGAATATGAAGAAGTATTATATGATACAGTATATTTCATAAAATGATAACCATAAGTCTTGATTTGGCAAATATAAACAGAATCTTGTGAGACTGCCCTGTGACCTGGCACATGCCAGGTAATTTTTGAGGCAATTTTTAGGAGGCAGTTTTTCTTTGCGTTCACATTTGTTGGGAGTTTTTAAGTATTTTCTTAATATGAAATGAAGGAGGAAATACTTGATTGAAATACAGAAATAATCAGAAGGGCTATAGCTTTTTTCCAGTCCTGTGTGATTCAACAAACAGTAGCAATGGCCTTGGAACAGCACAGGATAGAGGGAAGCTCAATTTGCTCTCAAGTTTCCTTTGGACCGAGGAGTGACACACATTGCACGTGAGAGTAAGGCAAATATAACTGAACACATCCTAACAACACAGAACAAGAAGGAGGAGAGGGAGATTATTCTGATTGTGTCTTCTGACTGCTTCCTTGTTTGTAGAGTTGGGCAGCATGCACAGCCAGCAAAGTGCTTCAAAGGGGTCAAAGCCGACATGAAAAATAGTCCACAATCTAAGCTGTTGAAACTGTCTGTTCTTTTGACAAAGGGCCTCAAATGAGCACCGAAAGTGTTCAAATCCCAGAGGCATTAAAGAGTAGCTGACCAGGGTCAGAGAAGTTGAAGATTGTGGCTCATGAGGCTTCCCCTAGAATTTTTGAACCTTCTAGTGATGTGATCTGTAACCTATAAAGCCAAGGGTTGCTATTTTCACCCGTGCCAAAAGAAAGTGAGAAAAGCTCAACAATGTCCTGGCAGTATGGAAAAAAGCAATTGCCAAGAAGAAAACTGTACAGGGTTCTGTGGCTTAGCTGTTTTGAAAAAGAAAAATAATTAAGACTGGTGTGCCCAATCTCTTTCCACCATGGCACCAGAAAGTGAAATAACCTATGGAGAAGTAATGGCAGTGCTTGGAAGCATAATGATAAACTTAAATATGAGTTTATCAAGCTAGAAAAACAAAGGATGTAAACATATTCTTTCCTTTTTTTGACATATCCCAAGAACTGTTCTCTAATTCCTGTGAATAGGAATCAAGGCTCTGCAAACACCTGTGACCACCTGTGCCAACATCTACTGCAGCCACTACTGGATTCTGTAGTGAATGAACAGGAAAAGAAAAGTGTTCTTCAATGGTAGAGAAAGATACAAGTCAAGTAAAGGAATTTTTACAAGTTTTTGCATATTTACACCAAGAACTTGGCATGTTCTCTCATTTACATTGGGATAAAATATGTCTAACTTTATTATACTCAAGGAATTACCCACAGTTTGCACTGGCATGGAAAAAGAGGAGAACTGAGATGAGAGTTTTGTCGTACCTCAGCAGCTAACTGGCATCCAGTTCACATATATCCAGACCAAGCTAAGGATTAGTCCTTTTCAAAGTATCTCATGGATACTGCAGAATGCCAGAGTGTGCCCTCAACATTGCATGAGCTTTATTTCCACATTAGCTGTAATCTAATGCAGGGAAATATCTCTTTATACACACATGTGCCATGAGGACACCCAAAGCAAGGGGCAAATGGCTTTGATAAGGAGTGTGTACTGCTCCTATCAGGAGCAGCAGCCAAGGCTCTTGTTCTGTGTTGATACAGCATAAGGTGAAACTTTGTGCCTTTCACTTTGGAAAGCTTTCAAAAGTCTGGTTAAATGGCCCCCTACCAAACACTGAGCTCTCTTGAGTAAGAACCTTGTCTTCAAGGAAAGATTTGGCCAAATCATCCATAATGCCTTCAGCAGCTGAACTAGAGTTGCACTTGCAGCAAATTATCAGAAACAACATGAAAATACTACAACAGCAACAACAACCACCTGTAGGAAGTGTATTCCCTCCCATAACTGGAATAAGAAGCTTTGAGAAGGCCACAGCGAAAATGTTTACTCTGTTTCTTGTGCTTCACCCTTATAACACTCAAACCAGACATCTGCAATGCACCCTTGTCTGTCTGGTTGCAAAACCAACACCAGAAAGAAGAACTGATTATTAAACCCTACTCTTGCACGTTGGTCACGGTGCTCCCGTGCCAAGTTGTGCAATTTATAAATACACCAAGATTTGGGGAAGGGGGGAGAAACAGAGAAGGAAAAAAAGCACTTAGTTTTTGACTCTGTGAAAACAAGTGTGGGATACCTGGAATGTGAATAGAGCATGTGGTGCGTGACACACGCTGGAAAGAACTCTGGAGATGTTCAGGAACAAAGTTAAAAAAGCCAGGAAAAGACGCTGTGAGTCACCTAACTGGGAAATCTGTTCAAAACTCCTCAGTTCTTTCATTTCCATACCCAGTTCTAGGCCAGCTGTCATTTCATTTTTACAAATCATTCCACCACCCCTTTGGTGAAGGGATGTTCTGCATGCAATAGTTTCTATGCAAGACTAAACTGATTTGCAGCTACTTATCGGGTACGTTTCCCCCATGCAAATGGTCCAACAAGTCACGTGTGTTACTTACGCCTTCAAAACAAATTTATTTGCACAATATTCTGGTGTTTTTACTGTCAGGAAGGACAAGAAGTCCTCTAAAAGTATAGTTTCATGTCAGAATGCCCCTACTACCAAGGCCAGTTTAAAAACAGTCTTTCCCTCCCCAGCTTCCAGCCCAGGTGCACATTCCCTTCCTGACCCTCAGCAAGACAGTTCCCAGTACAGGCTTGTGGACAGCTGGGATGGAGCAGTGGGAAAAATGGAAACCTGTTACAGAGGGCCAGGAACACAATTGGTTCTTTCAGGGGCCTTTGTCACCGAAAAAAAATCCACTATTAAACTAAAGGTAGAACAATGACCACCCTTACAAACAGAGAATGAATTTCTAGCATGTATTAAGTGAAGAACACAGACTTGTCCTCAGTTCTGAGATAATACCTCACACCAAATCGAAGTTTCCATCTCAGAACTGCACACGTATTCAGGAAGACTGATAGAGCATAGACAAAATGTCAGTCACTGCAAGATAATCAGGAACAGTAACAACTCTGTCCACCCCACCATTTCACTCCAGGTAGAGTTGCCTATGTCCAAACTTTTCTAGATTTGTTGTTTTTCTTCCATTTAAAATTTTCTCAGGGCAGGATTCAAGCATTTATTGCAACCATCTGGGACACCTGGGTGGAATTACTGCTCAGCAGCAGCGCTGAGGCTGCTGTGCATCCAGAGATCTTAGAGATTTCTACCATGTTTGTGCCTGACTGTATTCACACATTCCACCCAGACAGTCTCAAGAAGAAACACAGCACTGCTAAATTCAGATATACAGAGAGTGCACCAAATGGAGCAACATGGAAGCCAAGAGAGGATCCTGGCAGAAGACAATCCCCCTTGGAACAACTTGCCAAGAGACTGGAAAACTTTTTTTTATTAAAATTTTAAGAGGAGGGAAAAAACCAACTAGAGAACATCAGATAAATTACATTGCAGCTGAGTCTGAGGTAGGAAAGAAAAAGTCCATTAGAAAGGCCAACTGGTTCTGCATAGAGAGAAAAAAAGAAAAAGGAGTCACTATCCAAGGTAAAAGCACATGGTTTTCCTTAAACTGGATATAAAGATGAAGAATATCCAGTAGAGAGTGCTTATAGGGGTGTTTGTGAATACGGTTGCAAATCTGACCCTTTTCCCCTGAAAGCAGAATGAAGAAATGTGCCACGAGAGCCATTGAGTTAAAGTTCTTGTTTGAAAACGTTAGTTAACAAATATTTGCTGCATCCTCCAACAATACTTGAAGTCTAGAGCCAAACGTGTCTAAATTACAGGTATATTTTCTTCAAAGGACTGTGGAATATTAATTGTGATCCCTTCTAGGACAAAAAAAAAACACTGTTAAAATATTGCAACTTGTTAGACAACAGATATTCTGAAATTCACTTAAATGTAGAACTATGTTTTCCCCTGGCTTCTTGGCTCTTAAGAAAAAGTACTATTTAACAAAATAACAGGATTCTGTTTAGGGAGCAGCTGATGTGTGTGGAGGGAGGCAGTATTCAAGTTCTTGAATTCTAATGCACTCAAAAACCTAGGGGAAATATATAATAAATACTAATATATAAAATAATAATAATAATAAACCCCAGAATTTGTATATAAACTGAAATTTAAAATAGCAAAAGGTCAAACTTTATCCTGCAAAGAAATAAAAGTAGGACAAGCCACTCACTGAGCTTCATAGATTCATGAACCTTATGCATCCATTCCAAGAAGTTGTCAGAATACAACTGAAAGTGCATAATTTGTGGTGATGAATTATAAATTGAAAAAAGCTTTTGTTTACTGACTGTAATAGAAAGAACAATAGAAGCATAATAAGAAGACATGTAATGTGACCCAGACAGAAATTAGGGCTGACTACCTTCCAAATGTGCAAGCAAACACACTGGGTAGTCAGAAGCGCTGTAACTGCATTCTCCCCTCTGTTATGGGAAAATAAAAAGCTTCAGAGCTTCCACAGGGTATGTTTTGATTTCACATGGTCACAGAGTATGCCAAGTTGGAAGAGACCCACAAGGATCATCCAGTCCAACTCCTGGCCCTGCACAGGACCATCCCCAAGTCACACCATGTGCCTGACGGTATTGATTTGTGCACGGCCTTTGTAAAATGTCCAGATCCCCACAGATTAAAGAGACCTTTTATCAGAGGTCTAGACACAAAGAGAATGTGATTTTCAGGAATGTAAAAACAACAATGTACTCATACACAGCAGTTCAGATGCAATAACTGCAGGCCTCAACCTTATGTCAAGAGAGACTACTAGGGAGAGACATTTTCAGCCAGAGTAGTAACGCACTGTTTGTCCTGTCACATCTAAGAACTCGTGCATAAGACAATCTATGTAAACTCTGTCTCTCTTTAGCCTTCTTTCCTTTATTCTGTCTTTATTTAGCATTTTAAAAAAGCATCAGTAACCCTCCAAACCTGGAAAATTAAAAATCCTCAGCAGGTATCCTGGCTTCCTGAGGCTGAGTCAATACTAATGTAAGTCAATCAGAGGTTACCTGTGAGGAAGGGAGTACAGTTTCATTTTATAAACTACTCAGGACACCAAGTGACACTCTATGTAAGAAACAAATAATTCATTCAGTTATAAATATAATTTTTTTTCTGATAATTAACTCTGTCAGCTCATACAATTAAGGGGTAACCTATTTAATATGATACAGTGAATCAGCCTTTCTTTTCAACTGGAAAGGAGGTTACTTAGTAATTTTCTTTCTATTTTTTTAATATCTATTAGGACTTAGCTTTTCTAGCTTATTGTTACTTGAACAAATGTAAGGTCACTGATATTTTATCACTTTCCTAATCTTCAGTTTTCACAAGATAATATGCACAATTTCCATCATCTAGGTTAAGAGTCTGAAGCTCAGATACTTGCTTCTTTTCCTAAATAAATTTCATTTATAATAACTAATATTTCATTAATGCTTTCTTGGTTTTCAACTAACACAGTTAATCCTTACTAGAATCTGAATTCATTTAATGTGTTTGTTTTAGTAAGTAAGAAGTGGTAAGTACTTCCACTCTAAGTATTACTACTGTCAGATAGACACCATCTAGTGGCTAATAAACAGATGTATAATTTCTAATAAAAATAGGTATAAAAAATTGGTTTTTGGTCACAGTATTACTGCAAGCCTTGAGATGGCAAGGGTTGCCTCTTGTCATTTTGAGACGATGAGAGAGTTACACAACTTTCTTGCTTAACTATAATTTAAACTAGTAGTCCTCAAGACTTCTGAGACTGTGAAAAAGGGAAAGGCAAACAAAATACCTTCAAGTGCATACTGTAAGTTAAGTGTGTGCAAATTTCTGGCTCATTATCTTTCAGGCCTTCAGGAATTCCAGGTCCCAGAGATCAGGTGGAGAGGCTTGAGCAAGGAAGATGAAGCCTCAGTGGAAGAGGATCAGGTCAAGGAATACTAAGAAAAGTGGAAATACTTAAATCCACGGGCCCTGGCAGGATGCACAAGTGCTGAGTGAGCTGGCAGATGTCATTGCAAGGCAATTCTTGATAACCTTTGATTGATGATGGAAAGTGTAAAAGTGCCCAAGAAAACAAATGCCACCTTCATCTTCAAGAAGGGCTACAGGCCAACCTGTCTCACCTGAGTACCAGGGAAGGTCACGGAGCAGCTAATCCTGGAAACCATTTCTGGACACATTAAAGATAAGAAAACCCCCAGGAGGGTCATACTGCTATTCAGAGGGACCTTGACAGGCTGCATAACAAACCTGGAAAATTAAAGATCCACAGCAGGCAGCCTGGCTTCTCGAGGCTGAATTAATTCTAATGTCAATTAATATAAAGTCAATAGAGGTTAATAAATACCAGATTGTTCAGTACAGTCTTCCCAGCACAAGACACGGACACATTGGAAAGAGTCCAATGAAGGGCTATGAGGATGATTAAGGACTGGAGCACCTTTCATGTGAGGAAAAGATAAGAGAGCTGAGATTGTTTTGCCTGGTGTAAAAAGAGGATCAAGGCAGGCTCTTTTCAGTTGTGTCAAGTGACAGGAGACAAGCACAAACTAAAACACGGGATCTTCCCTCTGAACATCAGGACACACTTTTTTACTGTGAGGCTGATTGAGCACTCAAATAGATTATCCAGGGAAGTTGTGGAGTCTCCCTGTTCTAAGAAATATTCAAGTAATATCTAGTCACAATCCTGGGAAACTGGCTTAAGATGGCCCTGTTTGAGCCCAGGTTTTGGACCAAGTTACTTCCAGAGGTCCCTGCCAACCACAACCATTCTGTGATTCTCTGATCTTGGAGCACTTCAGTTGCAACTTTGCGGAAGTTCAAAGATTTCCTGTGTTGGAAATCTTCTTTATGCTTGTGTTTTCTGGGGATAATTGTTACATGGTGCCCAGAACTTAATCTCTTCCCTTCTCTTCTGGATTTTTCCACTGTTAGAGACAGATTACTGAATCAGACGATCTGTCCTAGTGTAACTTACGTACAGAGAGAGAGAATCCTCATACAAGGCATCTTAGTATTGGGCTATAACTTTAAACCAGATATGGGTTGGTCTTAACCCCTGGTCAGCACTCAAGGAGTCAGAAAAGGACCTCCTCTCACCCCAGCCTGCCACAGCCAGCACTTTCTGGAGAGATTAAGATGTCAAGAGCAGTTTTACAAGAAAGATAAGCAAAACTGTAACCACCCAAATGCAGAAGCTGTTTCCCACTCCCTGCAGTTCCCAGCTGTATGTACCTCTAGATGCTTACAAACATTCACAGGAACATATATATTAAAACATGTAGAACTTTCTCTTTTGTTTCCAAATGTGGCCTCTCAGCTCTGTCTTTTGCTTGTCCAGTTTGAAAGAACAAACTTTCATTTCTCATCAAAATGCCCCTCCAAAGACACCTTTTGATTTGGAACCTATCACTCATGCCCATTAAAAAATATAAATTTCTGGCTGTGAAATTTAGGCTTCATACCGGCACTGTGGAACTTAGCCTGAGACAGTTTCGCCCACAGAGAAAACTGAATTCTGGCTGCCTAATAAACTCCACAGTTCAAGGGGGAGACAGAAGGAAGCTGTGCAGCAACTTGAGTCTTCAGAGCCTTGGCTTGTAGATGTAGATATGCACATGTAGATGTAGATACGCACATGTAGATGTAGATATACACATGCAGATGTAGATATGCACATGTAGATGTAGATATGTACATCTTTTACTGGACCTAGCTTTTGAAAATCCCACTGAAGGAGTAAGGAATCTGGGTGGTAATGAGGATATAAGTGCTCAGGCAGTGACCTGAAGGCTGGGAATTATGTTTATCAGAAAGTAGGGATCTGTTTTTCCTCACCACTGCAATACAAGCCTATCAGTTTAAAATTCCATCTCTCATTCAAGCACCAATAAATAAGACCAAGCTCTTGCCAAAACAGACAGAGAGAGAACCACTTCCTACAGGACTGGCAAAGTCTATGAAACCCAGAGCTGTAAGTAAATCATCTCACTCCAGTCACAGGCTGGAGAGAGAGCATCCAGCAGAATAATTCAATGCAAACTCTCCAGTGATTTATGCATCATGAGCAAAAACCCTCTGCTTTGCAATAAACAATGGCTGGAGCACTCGGGTAAGCCCTGTGATGAGAAGTTCCAGCAAGGGGAGGGGAAACTCCCTACAACTCACATGAAAATTGCTGTCCTAGCACCGAGCATCAAATATGCAGACCATTTAATGGGTGTATGACATGATGCTAAAGGCTATTCATAAATAAAGTGGTGTTGTGAGAGGTAATGAGATCACATAGACACTGGAAAGGGGAAAGAGTTATAATGATGGAGAAAGTGTTCCTTTTTCAATAGCTCAGACTCTGCCCCAGGGTCCCATCTCCTTCTGGCTTCCTCCAAGGAGCTCTCTGCTGTAAAAACTGGCATGCAGGACACCAAGGATGAGTGGATGCTGGCATAGCACTTCCCACTGTAACCTAGACCTTTAATGATGAACTGTAAGCTGAATATATCACATCTGGGAACGAAACTTTGTTGTAGAGTTTCTTGGAACTATAAAAAGATGTTGGACCCAGAGTGCAACAGGGTTAAAGTGAGAAGATATGCTCAGATTATTGCCTCAGGCATGTTCTTGGCAGAAGTTTGGGAAGGAGCTCGATGGACAGCTGCCAAAGTCACTGGTAGAGCTCATGGGCATTTTTCTACTTAGTGCTGTGTTTTCTCACTTTGGACTTTCCCAGGCTTAAAGCTGTTTTCTCTTTTTCCTAATACAGACTTCCTTGCATACAGGCTCAGCAACTTTGTAAAGGGAACTCTCTCCAGGATGTCAGGAATCAGCATTGTCTTGGAATGCTACAGTAACTCACTGGACTAAGGGGGAAAGCACAGCACTCTCAACACACTGGTCACTAGTAACCAAAAAGAAAGCAAGCTCCCTCCTCCCTCAAAGGAAAAGGAAACTATAAAAAGAGAGGAGAACTCCCCTGGCACCCAGTGCATTGAGGAGGGTTGTTCAATCCTCACAAGATAACCACATACTACAGGGCTGCTTTCTGCTGAAGAGGTTCCATTCCACAAAAAATAAAGATCAGACATTTGGTCAGATTACTTAACAATAAAAACTGAGGAGTGACAAGGAAGGAGAGGAATTAAAGCATGCAGGAGAATCTCCACTTTGAGGATCAATCACCCAAAGTTAGGATAAATAATGACTGAACAACATCTGGAATTAGGGAGGGGCACCACAGACTTTATTTTCAAGTCCTCAGAATTCTTGACTGTATGTGGAGACAAATGTTCCTTCTCAAGACATATGACTACAAAGCATGGTGGTGAAAGAAGCAGTGATTTGCTCGTGTATTAGGTGGGATAGATGGCCACAATTAGGGGAATGCTGCGCCACAAATTAATCTTAACCATGGAAGAAACACTTATGTCTGAAGACAATACACCCACCACTTCAGCAGATATCCCCTTTTCTTATTTTATCTCTCCTTTAAAGCTCCCCTGAGTAGGGTGAGCAGATATACCCATTTTTTGTTTCCTATGGTGAAGATTGATGAAAGAAGCAAAAGGTAAAAAGGCAAACCAGCAATAACACTTTGGGAGCCTTATATTGCTTACATTGAGCCCTGCACCACACAGACCCCAGGACACTGACAGTGAAGTCAACAGTGTCCAGAGCTGAGACAGTCAAACTTTGGATCACAGGTCTGTCACTGCTTTAAAAACTGCCAGGAAGAGCAAGCTACAGGATTTAGGAACACAGCATCCATGTGCAGGAGCAGGAGGGGACTGGTAACTGTTCTTTCAAGAGCAGGTTCACCACGGGTACACTGTGAGGAAAGGCCAGAATTCATTACACACCAAGTTCAAACAATTTTCCATACCCAAGGAAAACACAGTTGAAGATAGGAAGGAGGAAATATATTAGGTAGACAGTTTGAGCAACAGAAACTCCCCAAGTTTTGATTTATGGGCTATACACTGTAAATAATATTTTGGTTAGCACACTTTACTAACTACTCCTGCAAAAAGAGTTATTGTATACATAGTCTTAATGTCCACATGTCTTCCCAGCTTTAGGCTTTGCAGCAAGAGGCACTTGGAGCTTTGAAAGTAATCATGCTATAGATAATGTAGCCTGTTAGCTATTATAAAGTTTGGTGAAGTCCTAGAAATGGGAAATAGGAATTAGAACATGAAAAAGGAGATGGATTAGCTGGGACCTTATAGAAGCACTAGTATTAAAATAAGCTCCATCACAATTAAAGATTATCTAGCTTTGCTTGATTTTCCTAAGGTGAGGTAATCTTATATTAATAACAAGACATCAAAAGGGGACCTTCTCTCTACAGTGATGGTCCCCTACCTAGAATTTCAGTTCTTACATGGGTTTCCACCTGCAGGCGCTTTAAGAGGTCCATCAAGAAGAAAACTTCCTGGTTTTCCAGGAGTTAAGTAAGATTTTGTATCAGAAGGATAACCACCTCTTTGTGGTAGCAGTAACCTTGGATTATACCCTTCCTCTGTCATTTAGACCTCCTAAGTGACAAAATCTGCATTACAACCAGAAATATAATTTATTATAAATTCTACTGTACTTCTTATAGTTGCTGTGTATTTTCTTAACTTGCTATAACTCATCAGAGGTGAACTGCTAAAAGATAAAAAAATAATGACTGTAAGTCATATCAAGGAATATTTGATCTGGACAGGAGGAAAAATTTCTTCCCCCTGAGAGTGGTGCACTGCTGGAAAAGGTGCCCAGAGAAGCTGTGTTGGCTCCATCCTTGGAGATTCGAAAACTTTTTTTTTTGGCCTGGATTTTAATCCACCCCTGAGGGTAGATCTAAGGACAACATATTAATTCTAGAATCATATAGTTAAAACTCCGATTAACCCTCTATAACATATAAAAATATCATGAAACCTGCTTTCTTCACAGAGGGTCATAAAACTCCTAAGGAGTGTTCTCCATGTCTCTGGATCAACACTAATATCACTGTTTAGAAATTGCTAAAAACTGGGTTTGAACACATCTTCATTTCAGGAAAGAAAACCATCAAAACAGAAGAAGACCACTGAACTACAGATATTATTATAGCACCTTTTACATTACATGGCAAGGACTGAGAAGAACTACTGTTGATAAGTGCATTCCTGCAAGACAGGCACACTAGAAAAACTCCTCCCTAGTAAAAATCAATACTTAAACTTGAATGACAAAAAAGGTGCAAATCTCTAGAGCTCTGCACATCCTAGAACTACAGCTTTCATCCTCTGCTTGTAAATACATCCCTCATGCCTTCCCAGTCCAGGGGTGACTGAGAGACAGGGTACTCAGTACTTCTGGCCTAAGATATCTATTAGCAAATAATTTGTGATTTCCCTCTCGAAATGTTTATACAGATTAAGAGACAGAGGTAAATGGAACTGTCAGTGAATATTGTAATGGTCTTTTATTTCTTTTTGTTATTAAGAACTTTTAAATTTTCTAAGGCTGACTGTGCAGTTAAATTCCCTCAGGATATCAGACCTTAGAAGAGACCTGTACCAAGAGTGAGAATAACAAATATGTGTTTTCTAGCTTTGGTATACAATCAATTAGAAACCTGTGACAACTGTGTTGTCAGAAGCAAGGTGCTGAGGCAGCAGGAATAATTTATAATAATTCTTCAGTGCCACATCTAGTCTTCCAGGATAGGCACTTCAGTTAAAGAAGGGCTTGCAGTCTGCATTCCTACTGAATAAAGGTAAATGAGGAATAGTTAAAAATATTTCCACTGTTGCAAGCTGTATTAAAAATTAGACCAAGCAAGTCTAATAACCAGTGAGATTCTGTAATAATATTCCCATTTTGTTATTATTTAAGCAACGTACTTCAACAGAGTTAATGCACTTGAAAACACCAGTCAAAACAGGGTTTGAGTTTAAGGCAAAATAAATGCTGCTTCTTCTGTCCATCAAAGCCTGAATATAAACTTGCTACATTTCACAGTCCTGCTATAACCAGAAAAAAAATGTTGGGTATAATCTAAGCAATCTAAGAAAGAAGGATCACAGTAAATTATCAAAATGCACAAAGTGTGACTGATGTCTGCCAAGGGAATAAGTATCTGCACTGAGACTGAGCTCAAATCCCCCCACAGTGCAGAAGTGCAGAAACCTCCTGCAGTTGCAAAAAGAGAGGGGTGGTCATTCCTCAGGTATATATACACTAAAGTTCTAACATTACCTACGAAATAAAAACCACATTTATTTTAGTGGCAACAGCCAAACTTGCAGTCAAGCAAAGCATGGAAGATAAAAGCAAGAAAAATCATCTCTGAGCACAGAGAATCAATTGCTCATGTCTGGTCTTTTTTTAAATTTTCTCACAGAAGTTTAAACCACAGAATTTCTATGAAATCATATCAACATAGAGAAACATTACAATGGAGACTGTGAAATAAAAATGAAGATGGAGTGTAAGCAGATGGACCTTTACTTTTAATTCAGCTGGTCTAATAAAATGGGGGAATTCCTCTAGACAGTCACAGTTTAATTTTACAGCTGTAATATTTACTAACAACACAGCAGGTGGTGTATTCCTGTTCTGAGTTTACCTGTTCCATTCAGTAGCTTGCCCTGAAATAACTGTTATTCCAAAAGAACATTAATCTGGTACAAAAATAGATCATATAATAAAACCTAGATGGAGTTTCATTATTCAGAAGATAAATAGTAACAAATGCCAACTTTCTTATGTACCCAAATTATCTAGAAACATGTATTTTTTGAGTTTTTTCCTATTTTTTCTCTTCGTTAGTATCACGGTTCATTTATTCCTATACAGATATCAGAATATTTCAAATCAGCAATCTTCTCAAATATTGCTTTTCTTTACTCAGTATTTATAGTATTATTATATTATATTATATTATATTATTAGTAGTGTTATTTTATTATTATATTAGTATTATAATAGTATTGGTTTAATATTACAGTATTTTTATATTATATTATAGCATAAAACAAAAATTGTTTTGTTTTGGTTTTCTTTTAGAGATATTGTCTGAAATCCTTAAAAAGCATGGTAGGTTTGTTTTGTCTTATTTTAAGGCCAACTTGTTCTATGTTTGTAAAGAAAAAATTCAGAAATATACAAGAAAACCACTGGGATCACACATGGATGTGTTCAAATTACTAAAACTTGTAAAACCAGGAGTAAAAAAATCAAATCAACTGTCAAATACTTTCACATTGATTCACAATGTGAACACCAGCTTCTGATTATTCACCGGCTTTTATGAACATAGTCTCCAATAAAACTTTATCAATGTAAATGGAAATTCCTTTCTTTTGATAGAACTCATACTTTAGAAAAACAAAACAAAACAAAACAAACAGCCTAGAGTATGATTTTCTTCCAGGGATAAGCACGATACAAAAAACAGAGGTACATAATTATTTAGTGTATTTTTGTTACAGTAAACTATCATCAGAGCCACAGAAAAGCAGCCAAAACATTTTTTTAATGTTCTCATCAATCCAAGATTTCATTTGCTGAAGTAACTAGAAATTAACATCAGCTACGAACCAGGTCCCTTGATGTTTTACTCAAGTCCATGTTACCTTATGAGTTGAATAGGCTGAAACTTGTAAAATGCTCCATATCTCGCCCATTCTCGATACAGCAACTATATAAATTAAAAAAGAAAAATTCAGAAAATTAACTTAAAACAAGTAACCCCTTCTGTTTTTACAAACATCTTCTAAGAGTTAAAAATACGTGCACCAAAAAGAAGAAGTTTTCCATACTCCAACGCAAACTTACAAGTGTATTTTTCAGACATTTATAGAAGCCCCCAACCTCACCAGCAGTGGGAGAATGGTGGAAACACAACTTTCTTCACACACCTACTCCAAGAAACTGGTAATTCGGGTGTGAAGGACCTGACACTACTCTGAAACAAAAGCTACACGGTGGACAGAAACTACCACGCAGTTAACAACTTGGTGAAAGAGTTAATCTGATAGCAGCATGTTTTATAACTTTGGATGAATCTGCTGATAATCAGAAAGGGCATTCATAAATGAAGCTTTCCAGAATGAAGTGAAGAACAAAGGAAGCTCAGAGGAAACAGTTGACTGTTCACCATATTTTATCTTCCGAGGGAAATAAAAATCAGGGCAGTCATAGAATCATAGAATGTTTGGCTATGAAAGGACTGTGGACAGTCTAGGAAAACGTGGTCATTGAAAACTATTTATTGAAATACAGAGTGCATTAAAAAAAAAAAAAAAAGAGAAAATTACTATAAGTGAAACTAAATTAACTATGTCCCTACTTACAGGTTATAGGTCTTTATCGTCCAAAAAGATAGGTGTCAAACCTATTGTCCCTCTTCTCCAAAAGAAGTGGAGGGAGTTCAGAAAAAGAGTAGGATATGAGAGGTGAGGTCAATTCCTTTCAAATAAGTCTCCACATCATTCCTAGTAAAATTGGAGTAGTGATTGAAACTGTGTTTTGAGGATGAGCTTCTGTGTGGAATATCTGCTGACTCTAAGAAATGACCTCGAAATGACAACCGAGTCCAACCTCAGAGGTTGGACTGGATTTTAGATCTTCTTTCCCAGCCTAAATGATTCTGTGATTCTGTGACCTCAGACTCCACTTCCTCCCTTGCTGTGAGCACGGATTGTCCCTCACCTGCCTAATGGAAGTTGCAGTTTATACGAAGTAACCTGAGTTAATACTTTGGACACTTCTATTCTTCTGTAAACTTTGGTGGGGAGTAAGACACAAACCAAGCAACACACAATCAGCAAGAGCTGCAGAGGGTGTTAGGAACAAAACACATAAAGTTTTTGAAATTATCAGCAGTTGCATCGTGAGATGGTCCATTCTGACAGCAGTGCTACACCACTCTATGGAGGAGACAGTACAATTAATATAAATGTGGAGAAAGTCCAGATACTGTAACTGCAGAGTTATCTCAACATATTTTGAGGTTTTCCAATCATATTTTCCTCCTCTTTAGAATGCCTCTCCTCCTGCAGATGCTATGTGAAAGAACTAAATAAATATCAAGATCTGGATTCTGCAAACATCCTCCTGATGAAGTATTGTTCAGAATAATGAAAATTTAAGTGTACAGAGCTATGCCACTGTGTACTCATTAAAAGTACAGCATGAAGTATTTTCTGTTCGCAGATCAAGGAGCAAACCTTTTAAGCAATTGGGAATTCAGCAATGACATTCAAGGATTGTGGAGTCTTGGGTTGTAGAATATTGCCCTTACAGAGCAGATGCTTTGCAATTGTGGAAAGAAATGATGAGACTGTGTTTGACTTTCTTAGGCTTCATCAGGAGTTGAAGAGGCTGACATATTACTATTTTCGTATGAATACTTGTTGTTACCTATTCAAAATCACCCCTTGCCACTACCCCACAACATGACCTACAAAATGTTATTTACTTCCAAAAATAATCATATTAATAAATGCGTTCACTCAAATATACAAAAGAAGAAAGTTAAAAGTATTAAATCCTTAAAACTACCTAAAAGCTGTTTTGAACACAGCTACAGAATTTTAGGAGCAAAAAGAAAGATCTTTCTAAAATTGCTGTCTGTTTAGGAAGAGGTTCATATGGCATTATGTCAGACTACAGAATCACACTGGTTATTCTGATTCCAAAAGCCATTGCAGCAAAAGTGGCATGAAAATTTTCCATTCAGTGTATTGCCCACCCTAAACCTCTGTCCCAACACTGCAATTTTACAAGATTAACTTAATCTGGAAGCTGGAATGTGCTTCCTTTCATGATATTTATTAAATTGAAAGGAATTCTAGAACGAGTTTTGTAATACAGTTTATTGTATTTTATCAGCTTCATTTAAAAATTGTGCTCTCTGTAAGTTTATAATAACATTCTCTAATCTGCTTCTAATATTCTGGGGATGTTGCTGTAGTATATGACAACAGGTCATATTTCCCAGGCAGGTAACAAAACCCTCATGGATTTCTTAATGTCAAACATACGGATATCAAGGAAGGGTTACAATTTGCCAGTGGGCTGGAAGCTTAAAGACCAAGCCAGTGTTTATACTCATGGTGAGTTATTACCAGGCTGCTGTGCAATAGCTTTCTTAAAAAGACTTTTTTTTCTAGTGCAGAAATCACACTGAAACAGGGAAAATCCTTTATTCCAGTCAAGACTTAGAAAAGACTGAAACCTTCTTATTCTAAGGGCTCCACTGACTGCAGATTTCTAACTCTCATAGGATGTGACAGAAGTGTTGTTTCGCTGTGCATTTTCTCCAAGGAAATTCTAAAGATGGTTGATAAGGATTAACCTTTTATTTTATGAACTGGTACATAAACCTTAATTACTTGTGCTGCATTATTGGCATAAGTAGCCCAGATGGACTCAGTTCATTTTTTTGGGCTTATACAAAAGAAAATTGAAGTAGAAGATACTGAGCAAAAATGAAAAAGGGGTCGAAACCAAAAAAAAAAAAAAAAAGCTCAAAAATGCCCTTCTTTCCTTTAAACCTGATCAGTTTTTTTCAGGAAATTAAACACTGAGACTAGTAGATTCAGATAGAAAACAGATGATGTTAGGCATAGGAATACTACAGAAGATTCAATGGCTGGGCAGCAGGGACATATGTGAATAATCAATGAAGTATTTCTGGAAAGAAGCTTTTATGTTTTTAATACTTAACACTTCATAACTGAGCCTAATAGGCTGAATAAAAAGAAGGCAGCACAAAATACAACTAGTAGGGTGAATATTTTTCCAGACACTAATTCTTTTAGGTCCTCTTCCCCCACTATTTCACAGTACCCAATCTTCCTTCATTGACTAATGTTCATTTTTTTTTCTTCTCCAAAAATTTTGCTTTACTTCTCAGTCAGAAATTCATGGAGCTGCCTCTCATAGTCCACTGCTGTACCTCTATCACTTGCTCAGAGAAAATTCTGTAAGTGCAGAGCAGACAATTTCTTGACAAACAAAAAAAGTTCAAAGTAACGGGTACAAATATAAAAGCTTCTTTTTAGTTACTTTTCTAACTTTGTCTCTTTTACTTACCAAGGTTCATACACTGAACTAAATTCATATGGTACATGAAGACATCTAGTGGCCAAATATTAACATTATTCACCAAAACCTACAAAGGTTATGTTTGCAAATTTTACTAACCCAGAATTGGAGAAATCAAATTTCTTTAGATGACCTATGAGTTCAGTCTCCATTTTAGTGCTGAAGTAGTTATCATTTGTGGCAATTACACTCTTGAGAACTATTGGCTGTGTTTTGCCAATTAATGGCATTTTCCTAACTCTCCTTCAAGGAACACATGGTTCATACTAAGATCTGATGCCAGAGTTAAAAAAAATTATTAAATAACTTACAGGTCACCAAAAATATATGTAAGTTGGTTTCTAGTATAATAAATACTGTAAGTATCCAAACATTTCCTTCATTCTTCTCTCATCCCCTTCCTCTCCCTACTATTTTCCCTCTTCATTTCCTATCCTATTGTTTGCATATCAAGGAAAATAAAATGAGTAAACATTAGAGAACAACATGGAACGGATCTTAATAGAGTAAAGTAATTAAATGTTTTCCCCCATTTCTAACAGTAAGCATGTGTATTAAACACAGTTTGAATTCACAGTTTCTCTCGTGCAGACAGTTGGTGGGTGATCTATTTTCAAATGTCTTTTGATAGAAACTTTATTTACAAAATAATTGGAAGCAGATTTTTAGAAATCACGTGCCATTTAAATGCATGCACAACCAAATGAAAAATACAACTGTGTTTTATTCTAGTAAACACTGTTCTCTGGTACCATTTGGTTAGGACAAGAAGATTAATATGTAAATTATTTAACAACTTCTGCCTCCTGACGGGTTGAAAAATCTTATCTATGCATGTGGAGAGAACCTTGACTCACCTCAAGAAATAAATATCACAAACTTCATAGAAGACTTTATAAAAATCTTGCAAAAAATTTTTATATGCAGAAATACAGGAAAATATGTAATGCAAAAACTATATGCATTTGTAAAAACATCTACCTGCTTGAACCTCCTGGCTAGTGATTTACAATAGCATTTAGAACATTAATTCCCACTTATCACATTAATTCTAATATTAAAAAAATTTTGCAATGTATTTTACCTTTCTTTCATTCATGTCATCATTTTGGCCTTCATAATGACCCTAGAGAAAGGAAATAATTTAATGATTGATGTAAAAGGAGATAAAACTAAATAAAAGATTACAGAATTGTTCCTACATTGTTGATTTTACTTTCAAGTCACAACTTGAAATGTACTTATATATGAGTTTTCATATTAGAATCACACAGAATATATTTTCATTGTTACAGACAGCAAACATTAATGTCTATGCACTACTGAGAGATACCAGCAGAGAACTAGAAATTTGATAGTGTATACATACATCATGAAGTGGGTATGCTGCATCATAAACATTGTTTGCTATTAGTGTGCTAATACCTAAATGAAAATAAAATTCAGATGGTCAGCAGGTAGGCACAGACAAACAGAAAACATCATTACAGATTTTGTTTTAAGACATTACCTAGAAGTTGTTAAAAAATGTATAAGCTAATGTGTTTGAAGTGTTGTTATTTTCTTCATATTGTATTGTGAAACATGTTTATGACAACAAAAGACTGCTACAAGCACTTCAATATCACTGTCCTGCCTCTTGTGAAAAATAAACAATGAACTCTTAAAAAAACCCCAAACAATAACCCAATGATGTTTAAAAAAATCTTTTAAACCAATGATGATGAGTGGTTTTAAGCTTAAGAGCAGAGAAATGGGGAAGCCTTAGTGACACATGAAACATAGTACTTTTGGGGGAAGGTCTCAGAAGACCAAAACAACTAGTAAATTTAGGGTGAACATGATGCATAATCATGGTTTGGCTGTGGACCAGAAAGATGGAAAGGATGGGAACATTAAAATATTTACCTCATGTCAAACAGGATCTTGAGCTGACCTGAGCTTGAAGTGCATCAGCCTGTATTTTCACCTTAGCATTAAAAAAATCCTGAAAAATCACTGCTAGTGCTTTGATCTCTACTAATGGCTTTTATTACACTATAAACCAGAACAAGCTATTAAAATAGAGAAAACTTTAAGTGAGAGGCAAAAAACCTCCACTGACAAAGTGCTCTTTCCCTTCCTACTGTGTCCTTGTAGGACGGATGGTTTCTCTCAAGCTTTCTCCTCAACACCTTCCAAAGACCTTAATTTTTCAACAGGTTCTAGAGATGTCTACAGGTATTTTTTTGTAAAGGAAACAGTGTAGTAATCATAACTTTAAAACTTTGCAGTGGGAAAAGGTAAGCATTTTTGATTGAAAAGGAGACAGCTTTTTGTTTTGGGGTTTTTGTTTGGGTTTGGTTTTCATGTAACTTCAAAAAAATTGTATCTCTATTTCAGGAAAACCTAAATTAATCTATTTTCCAGCCCAGCTGCTGTACCAAAGACATCTGTTGCTGGACAAAGTCACACCAAGACTGTGAAGAATCTTGCTACAGCACATTATTTTCCAGGTACATTATCCTTGGACATTGTGATCTGTCCATAAGTGGTCAAACTTGCAGAAAGACTTCCAGAAAACATGCCAGACAAGGAGCACCATCACTTCTTTACCACTAGGGAAATATGTGTCATGATCTCACAATGGATGGGATAAAAGAGAATAAGCACACCTATACATATTCTGAACCTCAAGAAAACAATAGCTCTGAATATTTCAGTTGTCCCCAAAGTGTCTTCAAAACGGTCGTATTTAAGTCATATATTTCACTAGGCAGCTCATGGAGATAATTTTTAAGGCTGTAGTAATAAAAATAATCTGGAAAGATGTATTATTCTATTGAAATGGCAAGAAAAATATGCTCCTGCAAGAAATAATACAACATATTGCACTTGAAATCTGAATTTTCAAAAGCAGATCATAGAGTAATCAAATCCAATTTTATAACAATTCATGAAATGCAAGTTATGTGCCAGATCCTGCACCTGTAGAAATGAAAAGCAATCTCCCATTACCATGTCCTATCCAAATCATGGTCCAAAAAGTCTGACTTTATATCTCAGAAAAAGCATTTGTTTCGACATCTACCTTTTTTTTTTTTTTTTGGTGAAAGTGTGCCAGCATACTTTTGTGTCCTGCTAGAAAAATCAATATTCTGTGAGATACCCAAGCAGTTCCTTTCAGAAGTGCACAAATAACTCCCTTCCCTCCACCTTACCCATGCTGTTCCTGGCCTTTGTAGACGTGCGCTTCAAAATTTCCCTCACCTGCGGAAAAGAAGAGTGGGATAACACTCAAATCCACTTTTAGCAGTACTTTCACCATGGAGCTACAAATAAACCAAAGCTTTAAAATAGGTGTCTTCTGTAGTGTTCATTTGCACGTATATTTAAATGATTTAGCATGTGGATCATCTGCCCTAAGACTTGTAGGCTAAATCCTGCTGGGTCACATCCTTATAAAACTATATGAAGTATAGTTGAATATTATATGAATGTATATATGTGGAATATATATATTGTGGAATAAAATCTGATTAAAAATTAGAAACAGGGCTTAAAAGAGCTTTGAATAAGGGAGAGGAGTCAGTAGTTTCCATGTATAACACATCCTACTCCTGGACCATTGTGCAGCTCCAGAAAGGGATTTCTTACATACATATGACTTCTTAGTGTTTTATAGGAACAGAGAAATGCATAAATTGATGAGATTAGCAAAGTATTTACCACCATTCCCTGCTAAAGCAAATCCCACCCACCATAAGAAGGTAATATGTTACTTTTGTTAACTTACTATTCGGCTGCGGGTGGCATTGTCAAAAAAGGTGTCTTTGTCTTTGATGTTATACCTAAAACAGCAAAAGGAAAAAAAATCAGTTCTCTTGTGAGACATGGAAGTAATAATTAAGAAAACATATAAGCCTCTAATTTAGAATTCATTTAGAAACCGCAGCTAATAAGAAAAACAGATGTTTAAAGGAAATAAAATATAGATGACATAGTACAGCATAATAGACTATGTTATTTAAGACACAGACATTCCGAGTTTTACCTGAATTGCAGTTATGCTGGGCATAAAAATGCACAGTTATTAACTAATATAAAATAATAACCTGTCTATTGTTTACATAATATGACCTTTTAATATTTTTCTTATAACATCCACTCAACACTACAACATTCTGAGGTGATGTTATTAGGTTTCAATCAGCCTAATGCACATGTTCATTACTCTTTTCCAGGCGACCAAACAGTCAGCATTTCACTTGCTTTCAAATAGCCATTCCACTGGAATTATGCCTTCCCTTAAACCTTAAAAATCATCATATGTGAAATTAGCTTCCCAGCTTATTCTCCTCCATCAATTTGACTTGTATTCAGAATTAATTAAACTTGTCAGAGGGCAATAAATGATACGGCAGGTCAGTGTATTTATTACTGAATTTTATTTATCAAACATAAATACAAGGAGACACTCACAAGTTTAAAAAAAGAATGTTTAATGTCAAACTGGACCCAGAAATATTATTCTGAGTGAAAGGGCAAGTGTCAAGAATTCCTTATCTGCATATTATTAGACAAGTTTTAATTACTATGATAAATCTATCAAGAGGGAAAATATTATCAGATTTTTACTAGTTCTCTGTTTCTTCAAAACAGGCAGTAATATCCTGAACAAAATAATCAGGAATTTGGTGGTAGGATTTTTGCATTTCAAGCTAAACACATGGATATTTTATTTGATGCACTGCTTCCAATGCTTTGCAACTTAGGTTTCTGTTAATCCACTGAAAATCTGACAACTTAAGCATTTCCTCAGGATTTCCAGAAATATTCAATGAATTTCTGAATTTTGAATGAAATACAGGTTGAAAAAATGACAACATTTAATGATAAATTACAGCTTTCTTCATTGTTTATCACATTTTCAAATACTCACAAATAAATTTTCTCTCTGGAAAATGGGTAGGACAGGTTTTTCATCTTAGTATTTTCTTGTTGTGGCACCTGGGGTTGCAGAGGTTCAGTCAATTTGCACCATATTTCGTTTAATGTCTTGAGTATTCCTCCTTCTTCTGTGATTTCATACATCTGAGGAAATAAAACCAGTCATTAGCAGTTGCCTTCAAAAAATCCACTAAAATGAAGAAAAAAACCAAAGATTTGCTACACACATGTGTTTAAATCTGTAATTAAATAAGTGTTTTCTCTGAAGACATATTCCCATATAGTACCAAGCACCTGAACCCATATGAGTTGCTGTGGTAGTTTAGTCTAGGCCTTCCTTGGTGACCAGTTTGTAACCAAGGAAGTGCCCAGATTTACCCGGTATTCCCTACGATTTTTACATAAGCCGGGGTATAAAAAGAAAGGAGGAGAGGCCTTCGTTCTCTTTTCTTCCGGCGGCTTGGAGGTGCAGGTTCCCTGCTGTTGAGTCTGTCGGGTTGGGGAGCGAGGCCTGGTAAGGCCTTGCCGACCTTGGGAGGCGGAGGTTGCCGGCGATCGTTCCAGAGCGACTCTTGGTTGTCCCAAGGAGAGTAGTAAGATATTCTTTTCCTAATTCTCTTAGTTGTAAGATCTTGGGCTATTGATCAGGATATATATATTTTATTTTGGTTTTGTTCCTTTTTTTCCCTTCCCCCTTCCCTTTCCCTTTCCCTTGTGAAATTGTATATATATTTCAATTGTATGTAACTGTAATATAAGTGTAAATATATTTATATATGTTGCTTTAGCTGTCTCTCTCTCGTTTCGGTTTTTCTTGGTTGGTTTTTTTCCCTCTTCTCCCTGAGGTTTGGCGGGGGGACGGACTTCTTGTGGTAAGGTTTGGAGACTTGGCAGGGAGCCAGCTTCAAAACATATCAGTTGCACTTCCAAAATGCTGCTTTCAGAGAAAAACTCAGAGCAGAATTGTTAATACAAGAAATACTGTCGAATCATAAAATCTGTTGCCGTGGGATTTAGGTGCTGAAAAAATCTCCCGGAGCAGTTAATTAGGGGTGAGATAAGAAAGGGTTTATTATGCCAAGGCAAAAGATGTTACATTGTATAATACCACCCATCCAATCCCAGATGTGTCCACCCTGTGGCCTTTGCTCTGGACCGCCCCAGGTCTACCCCCTGAAAATGGGTCTGGGGTGTATTTTGGGGCCCTCTGTTCATCCATCTTCATCTTCTTCAGAGCACAAAGGGTACGTGGTTACCTAATTCTTGACTTCATTTTGTTGTTCAGGCCCTGATATACTGTTCTCCAAACAACCTAGGCCTTGCCTTGACAAAAGACTAAACATTTCTACTGGATTCGGGGGTAGGAGTGATATAGGGAGCATAGAATAGGGTAAGAGGGTTAAGGAATGTGTAAACAAGGGTGCTACAGGGAAAGGGATGCTGTTTTTAGAGTCTACTTCCACAACTTATAAAACTTACAAGGCTTATAAGTATTAGAAAAATAAAAAACCCTTAGGGGCTTAAGGCATCAAATCATAGAACAGTTTGGGTTGGAAGGGACCTTAAAGATCATCTCATTCCATCCTTCTGCTACAGAAAGGGACACCTTCTACTAGACCAGGTCGCTCAGAGCCCCATCCAACCTGCTTGGACACTTCCAGGGATGGGGCAGCCACAGCTTCTCCAGCCAACCTGTGCCAGGGCCTGGCCACCCTCGCAGGGAAGAATCTCTTCCTAATATCCAATCTTTCAGTCAAAGATGATTTTGTTATATTTTATCCCAAAGAAATCTAACTAAACTAGGAGCTGCAGGGAGATGATAGAAAGGCAGAGTGATTATTTTGGCTTTGTAACTGGAAATACAGAGAGCAAACAAAGCAGGACGGGCCTTTACCTGCTGCAAATTACACTGCCCCAGCAGCATAAATAATTGGTGGGTGATAATTGCTATATGGTGTGACAGCACATGAACACATGCCATTAGAAGGGAGGATGGCAGGTTTGTGGCTGTGGAACAGTTCTAAGTGCAAGGATACAGCTTTTGCTGGTTTAGATTGATGTGAAGCCCTTGGGACCTTCTTAGAAATATGAAGGTATTTTTCCCTGAAACACAGATAACCTCACCAAACATGTCCTCATCACAGCACATTCCTTCCAGCCCTTCCACCAGCTTTGTTGTCCTGCTCTGGATGCCTTCAAGGACCTTCACATCCTTCTGAAATCGTGGGGCCCAGAACTGCCCCCAGCGCTCCAGGGGGTCCCAGCCCAACGCTGGGCACAGCAGGAGGATCCCCTCTCTGACGGGCTGGGCAGGCTGTGTTTGATGCCCCCCAGGATGGGCTTTGCCCTCAGGGCTGCCAGGGAACACACTGCTGCCTCACAATGCCCCTGTACCCCCAGATCCCTCTCTGCAGGGCTGCTCTCCAGCCACACCTCACCCAATTTGTACCTGTGCCTGTCAGACCCCACCACTTGTTGAATTTCACACTATTGATTATTGCCCAATACTCCAATCTATCTAGATCCCTCTGCAAGGCTTCTTGTCCCATAAAGAGGGTCAACAGCACTTTCCATTGTCAGTAAACTTGTCAATGGTGCATTCAACTCTTGCATTCAAATAATTGATAAATATATTAAGCAGATCTAGCCCAAGAATTGAGCCCTGAGGTCACCAGCCACTACAGCACTTAGAGCCCTGACCCCTTCAACCCAGCTCTTCATCCAGCATTCAATGTGCTGCTCATCTCATAGTCAAACCTGTCCAGAAGGATGCTGTGAGGGATAATATCCAAAGGTTTACTAAAATCCAGAAAAAAAATCACATCTACTGCCTTCTCATTGTCCACTAGACAGAAAACCTTATAGCAGAAGGGCATAAAATTGGTTAGACAGGACTTTCCCTTTGTGAAACCATATTGTCTGTGCCTTTCAATTCCACCTGGAATGACCTTCTCCACAATTATTCCCAGTACTGAGATTAGAATAACAGGTATGCAATTTCCTGGGTCTTCCCTCTTGTAAATTCTAATAACAGTGTTTAGCTTCCAGTCGGTGAGTACCTCCCTAGACTCCCGAGACAGATGATTGAAAGGGGTCATGCTAACTCCTTCAGCACTCTGGGATGAATTCCCAAGGTCCTGTGGACTTAGGAACATTCAGCTGATGCAGACAGTCCCTTAAGAATTCAGTGTCCACAAATGGAAAGTCTCTGTTCCCACAGCTGTGGTCCTCTGACTTAGAGGACCAGGCAGCCCAAGGTCTACCATTAATATAAAAGACTGAGGCAAAAAAAAAAAAAACCACTGAAGGCCTCCACTTTTTCTTCATCCCCATTTGTCAGGTGAAGGCCTCCACTTTTCTTTTATCCCCATTTGTCAGGTGACCATCTTCAACAAATATTGGTCCAATATTTTCCTTACACCACCTCTTGCTGTTAAGACACTTTAATAAGCCTTTCTGTAGTATGACACAACACTGGCCAGTTTTAACTCTGGATGAGCTTTGGCCTTTTGCGTTTTCTCCCTGAATATGTGAGTCACAGCTCTGTAATCTTCTTGTGAGGCCTGGCCTTGTTTCTGGAGATGGAAAATTTCTTTTTCGTCTTAAGCTCCACGAGCAATTCCCTGTTCAATCAAGCAGGTCTTCTGCCCCACTTGCTTGACTTAAGCTGGTATTACAAGGTCCTACAGTTTTAAAATATGGTCTTAAAGCTGACCAGCAGTCATGGACCCCTAAGCCCTCAAAAGCAGATTCCCAGGGAACGCTGCTAACTAGCTCACTGCGTAGCTTTAATTTTGCTCTCTTGAAATTTAGACAAGACAGCCTCGTACCATCACACATCCCACGAGTCCTTCTCTATTTATCAATATTAAGTCTAGGAGGGCACCTTTCCTAGCTGGCTCATCAAATCCTTCAACACACTTCAGGAACTGGTCAGACTTGTACATGACAGCAGTACAATAGTCCCAGTCAATGTTTTGGAATTTGAAATGTAATTTCTCCTAGTTGCCTTTAGAATAACTGATCAGCCCTATCACCCTGGCAGGGCAAACAATACACCCACAACAACATCTGCTTTGTTTTCCATTCCCCTAATCCTCACCCAGAAGCTCTCAACTTTATAATCTCTAACTGCAACTTTGCCTTTCCATACAGTACGTTCCATCTCTGCCTATCCCTCCTGAACAGCCTTTAGTCCTCCATCCCAGAACTCCAGTCGTGGGACTCATTCCGCCAAGACTCATTAATCCCAGAGACATCACAGCTCTGGGAATGGAGCAATGTTCCCAGTTGTTCCCTTTTTTTTCTCCTACTGTTTGTTCCCTGCACTCATATTTGAGTGTGGCCCAGTCTCACTCACCAAAAACAACTGTATTATCCTACCCAGAAGTTTATATATAGTAAAAAGTGCTCAAAAGGTACTTCTTCCCAGCCTGTCATTTGTTCTGAAAGATGATTTAAGACTGAACAATTAAAAAATAAATTGCAACCAATTTGTTGTGTTTGGAGTTGGAGAAGTATTTTCCACGGAAAATACTTTTTTAATGGCTTCATGGGATCCTTGAATAAATAAAATAACATCACAAAAAATACCTAATGTGCCTTGAGAACAACGTTTTGTCTCTCTGAACAAAAATAGAATTTTCTTTTAGTGGTTACTGACTAAATTTTTCATTTTGTGTTGCCAAATCCCCAATATACAAGATTTCAGTTTTTTCAAAGTTGATTTTTTATTCTTTTTCCAACTGTCTTTAATTAAAAAAAAAAAAAGTCATAGGACAGGAACAGAATTTTCCTGTCAAGCTTGGTTTCTGGTAGTGCTGCCATTTTTTCACTAGAGACAACAAATGATTCTTTTTCTCCCAATCAAAGGAGACAAGGGGATGCAGAACCATTTGTGAATGACTAGGGAGGCCATTGGAGACCAGCAGCTCCTGGAAAGACCTTAACTCGGACCAACATCATGGCAATATTCATCCATTAAAATAGTGTAAAATTTGCTGTAGTGCATCTGCAAAATGATAGAAGACAATTCCCATAAGGGCAGAGGAGGAAGAAATGAGCAGGCACTAAAAATGCACAAAAGGAATGAAGCTGGGAAGGGATCAAAGAGACTGTTAAATATGTAGGTTCATTTCTAGAAAGTTTCTAGAGATACTGTAGTTATCCAAAACCTCCTCATTTTCAAAGATTGATCAGAAATATGCAGATTTTTTCCCCTGGGGTGCAAACACAATCCAGCAAGAGTATGCAAGCTTGATTTGGCCAATCTGCCGACAATGACAGATTGTAACAGCCTGATATGTGAACAACATTGAAGGGTTTGCTGGGTGAAAACAATCAATATGAAAAAAAACCCTCAAACGAACAAAAAAACAAACAACTCTGTGGAATAAAATAAAATTAATCTGTCTCTTAATTCTAATGACAATTCAAAGAAATAAGTGTTCATCAGTGCAATTGAAGAGTACCAATAACTGAAAGCACAAGACAGTTCCTCTGACTTCAGTGGAGTTGTTAGCCAACGTGCTAAATCATTGCAGGGCCACAGATTTGGGGATCTGCTACACAGAATTTACAATGTTTGCCAGCAACTCTTCTAAAAACAGACTGTAAGGAAGATAATGAGCTGAAGCTTTAATGACAATAGGCAGATCCGAATTCACTAAGTCATTAATACCACCAGAACACATTCTCTGGGCATCTGCAGACTTTAGAGAAGTCTTAAGGCAATGTCCAGTTATCACACTACCTTTCATACTTCACCTCACCTTTGAGGAAAAGTCCTTGACAAAAATACAAGCAGCCACTGCCTTCTCAGTTTTCAAAGCCCCCCCTTAAAAGCTACCTCTGTCATCACTCTCCTGGATGCTGACTATCAGCCAGCTGCCTTTGAAAACCCCCTCGGAAATCCCATCTTAAATACGACTCTGAACAGTAAATCGTCCCAAAACATTTCATGTAAAACACGAAATCATCATGTAAAACAATAAGCCTGACTGCTCATCTGCTCTGATTTTGGAAATAAAGTAGCTCCATGGGTTTCTATGCAGTTAATGACCATTCTGATCCCTCCTCCCTCAGTCATACAATTTGTTGACAGGAAATGGGAGATACCTACCTTTTTGGTGGGCATTTTTATTTTAAGGAGTTCTGCTTCTCGACTAAGCACTTGCCAAGGTGCATGGATACGGACAAAACTCAATCCTTGGCTCTTATTCTGAAACATAAAACAAAGTCAAAACAATGTATTTAAATATTATTGAACAGAAGCAGTACTGTTCCAAAGTGACAGCTCCAACTAAATCATTCATCAGTAGGCAATCACAGGGAGTAGTCAATTTGTGTTACAACTGGGCTCCAAAGCGACATTTTCCTTAAAAGATGAATCTTCTAATGCTCTAAAATCCATAAATCTCCTGCATTCAGTGTAGCTGTGTGTGCACCACGATGACAGAAGGCTACAGGTCCAGATTTTGGAATCATGTGAACAAGAAACCCCAAGCTAGAGCTTTTTTGTGTGTTGATATTTTGTAAAGTTATCTGGCTTCATTAGTGAGCTTTTATGTCCATCTGAACCAGCAAGGAAAAACATTTCTCCTGCTCTGGCTGGGCTTTGCTTTAGGCTCCCACTTTCAGTTTTGCCCAGCTGTTTCTCAGACCCTTCATCAGATTAGTAGCTCCTTGCAGGGGATCAGGCCCAACATTTGTTGCCCTAAATATCTGCAGTTGAGGTAGGAACCCTAAAACATGCAAATTTAACTTCTGAAGAGAGATATGAGCCTCATACTCATGTAAATAACTGGTTATGCTGTGCAGAAGCATAAGACTGCACAGGAGGGCTTCTGCACAGCCAGTTTGCTGGAAGCTGGGCTGTTGAGGGAGTGATGCCCTCATAGCACATCTGACCTACACCAAGGCCCTCTGAGAGCATAAAGCAGCACCCCTGGCAAAAGCACAACAATTAAATGCAGGCAGGTTGAGACAGACTTTTCCTCAATGCACACAAAGAAATGATATCAGCAAATCACAGAGATGAATGCTTGCTGTGGAAACGTAGGGAAGAAAAGTTGGATGGGAGATTAGAAAGAGAATATCAGAGAAGTCCCAAGGCAACCACCAGCTATCATACTGCACCTCACCTTTGAGGGAATTTCCTTGACAAAAATCCCAACAGCTACTGCCTTCTCAGCTTCCAAAGGCCTCCTTAAAACTCACCTCTGTCATCACTCTTCTGAATGCAGACTGTCAGACCATATCCTTTTGGGAAGGACATGGAAGTGGACACAAGTAGGCTTTCAGGAAGAATTTCTTCACTGAAAGAGTGGTCAGGCATTGGCAGGGGCTGCCCAGGGAGGTGGTGGAGTCCCCATACCAGGAGATGTTCAAGGAATGACTGAATGTGGCACTCGGTGCTCTGGGCTGGTTCAGAAGGTGGGGATCGGTCACAGGTTGGACTCGATCTTGGAGGTCTTTTCCAACATAAATAATTCAGTGATTTGGTGATTCAAAGGTTTGATTAATGCTGAGATTAATGATCTTTATGTATCTGTGGGCACACTGGGGCATATTGTCACCTTGTTTTTCCTCCACATATGTGTGTAAGGATCAGGACAGTCCCCTGCCCTCAGGGAAGCATGAGCCTCTATTTGCACTCCCTAATATAACCTGAAATTAAGAAGTGAGGCAAGAAAACTGAAGCAGGGTGTCCAACTTGATGAGAAACAGAACTGGGTCACACGTTGGGCTTAAAAGCAAAACTGGGGTGCCCCACATGTGCCCATCATACACACAAATAGTTGCATGTGTCTAGAGAAAGGATGTTAACAGATAAAGCTCAATGTGACTATGATCAACAGGCAGCATAAGTCTACAAAGCTGGGAACATAGGTCATATCCATGGAAATGTAGCATCTTCTGTTGGAAATTGACTCCAAGAAAGTTCTATTTATCAAAAGCTTTGAATTAAGAGAAATTTTCAACAGAAATAAAAGAGTGTAAATATATGTCTACATCTAAAATACTGTGTAGCACTTCTGCCTCAGGAAAGCCTCTCCTCTTAGTAATTTTTTTGTTTGTTTTGCCTACTATTTATTCCAGCTTCCAAGGCTATGTCATATCACATTGGCATCAACATTTGCAATGAGTTTGTAATCTTTTTAAAGTATATAAATGCTTGCAGCTTCATGTAAACCCCCATGCATTTGCTGAATGTTTCCTAATGCCTCCTTTTTAAAAAAGAAAGTTAGATGGAAATGAGCTAACATTTCTTCAGTGGACCAGTGCTATTTTAAAGAGAAGAATGAGCTGCAGAATGACTCTTTCATCAGCCCACTGGGGAAGTCAGCTTTAAGAGAAGGAAGTAAAAATTTACTGGGCATGAGCAGATGTTCTGGTAATCATCTGCTGAAAATAGATTAATAGCAGATGAGAGTTTAAATTTCAGTGGGTGAAGATCAGGAGGCTTCTTCTCAGCTTTTTGGCTAAAATCAAGCATGTGTCCCCTGTCTGGGGGACTATATTCCACATTGACAAGAGGAGGGACAGTCTGATCTAATTGGTTGTTTCCAGCTCAGGCTCATATGACTACACAGATTGCAAATAAAATCAGTCAAATAATTTGAGAGAAAAGAATATGACCTTTGTATATTTGAACAAAAATATGTTGGAAGGTTGTGCTGCTCATGAAGTGATATCAGATGCTGAGGAATCAGACCATTAAAAATCTTTAAAAGGCTTAAAAATCACCCCAAGGTAGGAAATGGAGATAATTTTAATAAAGACTAATGCAAAGTAAATGAAGTAGGGAAAACAGGACCAGCTGATTCCTGTTCCATGGCAAACAAAAGATGCAGAACAATGGACTGCTGAATATTCAGCCTGGGGTTATTAGAACCATATCTCCCATCTCTTCCTATATATTCCTACCATTCAAATGAAGCAGAGAAATTTAAAATACATTTTAAATCATCAATCTCATATCATATCTCAAGGGATAAACCATCTAGCTAGTTTCCTATGGGTCACCAAAATAAAAACCTGCAGGGCTACCCTTCTGTTAAGGCTCCTTTCCCCACTTTCCAAGGCTTCACCTGCAACAGTTCCAGGTGTCTTTGCATGCCCTTTTTGTCATTATCCTTATAATGTCTGGCAAAGGTCTGTTCAACTAACTTATTCCCAGAGTGCCTATTGTGTTGCAAACATCACCAGGAGTTAGGACTTGCTTTTCTCATTGCCAGAGTGGGTTCATAACTGTTTGCTGGAGACATCCCCTGAAGGGTGTCGTCTGCTGAATCCCCTGAAAGGATCAAGGTTCGTGTGTTTGTCAGTTTGCTCTGATGAACTGCTGTCACTCTGCTGTTTTCAATGCTCAAAATCACCACTGCTGATTCATTGTACTCTGGCTGCGTCACTAAAGCCAACATGTAGTGCTGGCTAAGGTTATTTTTGTTAGACTATTCACTTGTTATTTAATACAGCCATCCTTAATCCAGTCCTTTTCCACTTACAGCTGATGTCCCACAGGACTTTATCCTTGGCCCTGCATTTTTCTGTGTCTGTATCACTGCACTCCCCGATTATATTATTCAAATGACTAATTATTCCTATGCAGATGACAAACAGATTTGTTGCTCTCATGATCCCTTTTTTTTTTTTTTGGTCAAATCTATATTCCATATTACAGAGTTCTTCCAATAAGTTTCAAGGGTGGAAGTTTTTCAATAAGTTATTTCACAATTATTCAAGACATATTTATATCTTGGCTTCTTTTCTGTTTTCTAAAGTTGAATTAGGTTTTCCCATTTCAATAGGAAAACTCAGCATTAAAGTCAAATGGAAGGAAATCTGGAAGGTCTGCTTTGTTTTTCAATCAGCACATGAAGAAAAAATATATTGGGTTTTTCTTCCAGTCTATCATGTATTCTTAGTAGTTTAAAGCAGGACTTTAACAACAGTCTACATTGCATTTTTTCTGTCTTAGAGTGGAAATGTACAGGGTGAGTAAGATTTAAATTTCTCCAAGGAGACTTTTTCGATCTTTCCTGCCTTAACAGTAAAATACATTAGGACCTGCATCAACTGCAAGTCTAAGATTTATTGCAAACTTATCATCATCAAGGCCATAGCAGAAAAAACCCACGCAACTACAAAAGCTCTCATATAGATGTACATGAAGGATGAACTTCTATTGGTTATAATTTGACTAGTGATAACTCAAAAACTGATTATTATGGGTTTTACTGAAAGCTGAACATTCTGAAACATGGCCAGACAAGCAGAACTAAGTGAGACTAAGTTTATTTAGGCACCTTTAATATGAGCTAAGTCAAATGGTACTAAAGATAATAATCATATTTTTCAGTCACAGCCAAGACAACAGAAAGGGCAAAACCAATAATTTTATTCAGACTCTTTTTGTAGTTAGCATATTGCTCCTAGGAATTTTGCAAATACAAAATTGATTGCTGAATGCAGTATTTTAGTGAGTATTTCTCATTATTTCCTCATCATGAAATCACTAATCACTTATTCTTTATTTAAGGAATATAGCGATATATAAACTATATGCTAAATAAATAGTTATTTTAAAATGCTTGTCCAAAGAAATACCTCTCTGCTGCGTATCTTAACAAGAAAAAGAGTAACACTGAGGGGTTGAAAGAAGCTGAAAAAATTCATCAACTTACTGTATAAGGGACACCAAAGGAACTGCTAATCTTTATGATTAAAAAAAAAAACAAACATAGAAAATGAAAAGGCATAAACAATAAAACCTGAAGCATGTAAACTTCCTTCTTAAAAGACAAACTAACTGGAATTTAAACATTTTCAGTTTTTATTAAATAGACGGGAAAATACCAGACACACACAGACAGGAACTTCTAATTGCTTCAGGTAATATAATGAGACATCTTTTGCTGACATTGGTAACACACACGCATTAGGAAAGCAACAGTGAGGCAGTTTGTAGAGGGGGGGGAAAAAAAGACAGGTCCTAGTAGTTCAGTAAAAATAATCATCTTCCCATTTATTCCATCACCAAATGGATCCGTCATGTCTGCAAATGCAATTGTACAAGATTAATGTCTACTCTGCTGATGCCAGCCCTGGACATCGAGGCAAATAACAATGTGATGTGATAGTGCAAATAAAACACAATTTCTTGTTATTATCACAGACCTCTGGCCACGGCTATTTCCCAAAAGCAGAGCCAAGTGCTGAGCTTTTGGCCTCCAGCACGGGCAGCACTGGATTGCATGACACAGCACTGCCAGATCCAGACAGCGACTGCAGAAGTGTCTGTGCTCTGGGCCAGATGTATTGAATCTCTATCTGTACAAGGGACGGTGCTTTTCTGTCCCAAAAGCTTTGTATCCAAGATACAAAATCAGTTCATCACCAAGCATGGATACCAAAGGGTGTGACACTTGCACGAGCAAAAGGAAGTGCAGGGCACTAGTCCAGGTGAGACATCAAGACCCAGAATGTCTTGACAGGGATATGTCAGTCCAAAGCAACTCCTTGCTCGTGTTATCTATACAACTGGAGGCAATTAATTTAATGCTGTGTCTGATTAAATGAAGATAATGGAATGTGAGGATGTATATGTTATAGATTGAGAAGTGCTCAAGTAATACAACAAACAAATAAGAGAGTGTGGCTACATCTTGTGCATCTTATAACTTTCACAATTTCCTTCAAGAAACTGTAGTCTTTTGCCAACCTTTCCCTTTTCTATTTTCATTATTTCTCCAGGTTATAGATTTACCTTACTACACGTGTATATAGACATGCTCAGGTTATGATTTCACACCTTGAGCAACGCTGCTATAATTTACCCATTTTGACAATTTGCCTTTCTCTTCTTTAATTTCTACCAAGACTGACAGTGTAAATCTCCTGTTTATTTTATTCTCTTACTCCCACCTGTGAACATGACCAGTTAAGGAATATATTAGTGTGTACAAGCAGAGAACAGAACACCCTGGCATGAAAAATCTGGCCAAAACACACTAAAAAAAACCAAAAAAACCCAACACTATAATGTGAATTTCTTAGATAAAGCACTGTGGAATGAAACAGTTGACTTTGCTAATCCTCTGCAATGTTTCTCCATGGCACTGTTACCTTTCCAACCAAAATCTTCCCACTCATGTATAGACAGGAAGTGTCTCTGAATGGAAGATGATACAGGAAGCCTGAAAACACAGGCATGCTTCCCCTGAAGAAGATGGAAATTTTTAATGGCACGTAACAGAATGAAAACGAGCTGTTAGAAACTCAAGCACAAATGTAGAATAGATTGGTGAGTCTGCCAAATAAAGAGGCACAGACCTGTGCATTCCTGCAGTACTCCATGCAGGACATACATGGAGGCGAGCAACAAACATGCCAGGATTGTCAGTCATTTTAATTCCTTCTAAATACACAGTTTGGATTTTAAAATTGCTTTACTTTTCTTGTTATTTTCCAAGTGTTTATCCATGGGCACTAATTACTAAAGCATGAAAAACGTGACTTTTAAATGTAAAGCAAAATCATCCCTATTTGTTTAGAATAATTTTATCAGAAGATTTCTCATATGTCAATGACACAAATTTCTTGCTGCAAAAGCATAGCACAATTTCAATACATCTTCTGAGACTGAGGAATACCATATAAAATAACAAAATGCAAAATCGAAAGCCCCACACATAAGTCAAACTTCCTCAAAGAGGAAGGGAGGAGTGTATCTCCTCTGCCACCTCCTGTATTTCAGCAGTGTCAATGGAAAATCACGTAATCAGCTGACCTGGCTACACTCTGTGCCAAATATGCCAGAAAATAAGCCACTATTCTGTAAAATACATCATATCAAACTTGATTATCAATAATAAAATCAACAAACTTCTTGAGGCCAAAGAGTTAACATTAGAAAAGGGCAAAATGTAATTCCCCTTGAGGGAATGAGACACACTAATCTGCACAGAGATTTATACCCTAAACAATTTTCCAGATGAAGCAGCAAGATCATGGAAGTCAATCTTTAGACCAGATAACAGGCATGTTACCAGTAGGGGGATTAATGAAACAGAGACTGAATCCCCACTCTAGTAGACTCAATTTCTAGGAAAAAACAGAAAAAGAAAAAAATAAAAAGAGTTAGTTAGGACACCAAACTGAAAAACAGAAGAATGGTACCTTAAAATATTACTTCATCACTCAATACTTGATCTGGGACATTAACAAACAAGCCTATAAAAGGATGATTCAATTTTGCATGGAAAGATTTTAAATTTCAATTCATTCTTAGCAAAATTATTTTAAGGGGGTTACTTTAATTTAGAAGTGTTAACAGATGGCACAAATGTGTTTCATGTAATAAGTATGTTCTCCTAATCGTATGCTACAAGCCCTTGCAGGGTGGTGTGTCCCTTCAAGGTCTCTTCCCAAAGATCAGTAGCAGTGAAAGGAAGGCTGGCTGTATTTGAAGAGGCTTGTCTAGGAGGGGATTAAGATGAAGATAATCAAAGTATTTGGGCTGGCTTGTTTGCTGGCAGGGAATTCAAAACCTCCCTGGACTGCTACAGGGAGAGACGGGGAAGAAGCACTGACAGTCTCACAGTAACATCATGTGACTCATTTTGGATAAGGCAACATGTCTTGGGGTGGATAAATAATCAGTTAAACAACAGGAAACTGGGTAGGAGGAGAACCTGCACTGCTGAAGAAAAGAGTCACCAAAGGGATTTTGCAGTGTCAGCACTATAAAACATCATATTAATTGGCCTGGAAAAAGATAAGCAGTAAGAAGGCAAACAACGCTGATGAAGGTCTTCAAGGTAGCAAGGATAAGAGCAGACTGTTAAAAATTGCAGGAAAGCTTTGCAAGAGTAAGAGCCTGAACAATGACAAGTGGCTCTCAACATAAATATATAAATAAAGCAATATCTGTGGGTTAAATCCAGATTCACACATAAGATGCTGGCCTCTGATTTGACCTATAGCAGTCAGCAATGACATCTTGGGGTTGCAACATAAAAATATCAGCTCAGTATTTTGTAAAAGCCAAGAAGTAAAGCAAACATTACATTCTATTAGGCAAGATAGAATAGACTCTAAAAAAACCCAACATTCAAACACAGCTGTACCCACCTCTTCAACTCAATGTCCACTCTTTGTCTCCTCACCTCCGAAGAGATAAGTTAGACCAAAAAAAAGGGTTCAGAGGAAGGCAAGAATCACCATAAAAGCCTTGCTATGACAGCTATAGAGGAGTCACCGAGGAGACCGAGACCTTTTGTTCTGGAAACTTAAGGAAGTTGCTGTAGAAGTCTATAAAGTGATGCATGATAAGCAGATGGGCTGTGGAGGGACAGCCTAGTGCCTCTTTCAGAGCAAGCACTAAAGGGCCTCAAAGCCAGACTAAAAATAAACAGAAGGGCATAGATATCAACGCAGTGGGTAAATAACTCTGCCTTGTCACAAGACTTTGTGGGTGCAAAAACTGAAAAATGTTTCAAGAAGAAACTAAACCAGACTTTGGAATAGAGATCCTCAAGGAGGATTTTAGGTAGGCAAACTACCTCATGTGAGGGAAAGTACCTGAAGTAAAAGTGTTTGTCATCAGGAGAACATTAGAGGAAAAGTGTCATAAATTTTTCTGCCATTCCTGTTGCTTCCTAAACATTTTACCATTGCAGCTGTTATATGCACAGAACTGCACTGATGCACTCTCTCAAACCACATTTTGTGGTAATTATGCCAATACCTAGAGAGGCAGTTCCCAGCCGGAGAAGCACAAGCCTTCTCCAGACACAATGTGGAGTTGATAAGCAGATGATCAGAAGGCAGCAAGAACAGAGGCAGCAGCCCTGAAATCTGAGCAAATCATCAAGGAAAGAAAAATATTTGCTTGAAACTTTGCAGCTGAGAAGTTTGGCAAACTGGGGAATCAGTGTCCAAGAAATACCTCGTTCATGGATGGAAAGTGTGGTATTACAATATTTCTGAGGCTCTAAGAGAGTCAACACCCTCAGTTAACATGGTACCAAGGAAATAGTATCTTCCCACAGGAGCATGGTGATCACTGAAATCAGACAGTAAATGGACAATGTTAGATTTTTAGAAATGTTCATTAGCCAGCACATTCTAGTGATCTCTGCAGAATGTGCTGAGTTATCAATAGTTTTGAAAATCAGGCCCCAGTATACCCAGTTCCCCAAAAATTATGTTCCAAAGGACAGTCACTCAGTAGATATCAGTGGAATATCTATTACAACACATACTTCAGTCATCCATCCTATCACTATATATGCCCTCATCTCCATCACCATAAATTCAGAGACACTCTGCAAATAAAAAAGAACATGACAGCCAGTCAGAATATACAAGTGCCAATTTGATCCTTTGTAACACAAAAATTAAAGGAGGATTATTAAAAAAAAAAATCAGTCACCCAGTCATTGTAACTAAAATGTGGGGTTTGTTTTCTATTACAGTTCTAAGAATAAACTGTCAGCAAATGTTCTCACAATACCAATGTTTGCTAAAGCTTGACACATTATAAAGTTCTAGGTTCCCCAATACATTTCTCAACAGCATGCAAACCCCCCATATTTTAGTAAGATTTTACTTTTGGGTTGACATAGAGATTATGAAGATTATTTTTATGTAGAAATCACTTCTAGAGATGTAAGGGTCAGGTGGATCATTAACTTTCAATGATGAAAAAGATACTTAGCAGATAGAATGCAGAATTTGAATATTAACCTGATACAATGCCAAAGTGTTTTGTGCCTTCAGGGGAAATGAATTAGCAAAGCAAAAAGGTAAGATTTGTTATTCCAAATCTGGTGGTATCAAACAAATAGAAATTTACAGGAAATCACTACCAGAGTTTTGTAATAAACATGATGCTATACACTGGTAGCTGTAAGTATCTTCCATCTTTCACATCTTAAAATCCAGTCTCATTAGAACTATTCTGCATTTTGTCATTTCCATAAATCTTTTTGCTTTTTTGACATCAGCTTACTCAAAGAAAATCACCTTGTACTCTGTCTAGACAACTTTTTAAAAATATATATTACATCACAGTGAACATTTTTGTACTTTTGTTTCAGCATGTTTGTGTCATATTTTTCCTACATTTTTACCATATTGATTTTCTGATAAATATTAGAAATTCACAAAAGGGAGGCCAAGCAATAAATCCATGTGCATACTATGCTGGGCTGTAAATTAATAATGGGAATATATGTTCAGCAACAGAACACCTAAATCACAGAATCATAGAATGGCACGAGTTGGAAGGGACCTAAAAGATCATCTATTTGCAAACCTCTGCCATAGACAGGGAGACCTTCCACTAGCCCAGGCTGTTCAGAGCCCCATCCCACCTGGCCTTGGACACTTCCAGGGATGGGGTAGCCACACCTTCTCCGAGCAACCTGTGCCAGGGCCTCCCCACCCTCACAGGGAAGAATTTCTTCCTGATATCCAATCTAAACCTCCTCTCTGTCAGTGTGAAGCCATTGCCCCTTGTCCTGTCACTACAGGCCCTTGGAAATAGTCTCTCTTCATCTTCCTTGTGAGCTGCCTTCAGGAAGTCACCCAAAAAAGTAACCCCAAAGCTTCTCTTCTCCAGGCTGAACAATCCCAACTCTCTCAGCCTTCCCTCACAGCAGAGCTGCTCCATCCCTGTGATCATCTTGGTGCCTCCTCTGCACTCACTCCAGCAGCTCCATGTCCTTCCTGGGCTGGGCCCCCAGAGCTGGAGGCAGCACTGCAGGGGGGTCTCCCCAGAGTGGGGCAGGGGGACAGAATCCCCTCCCTCAACCAAATCTTGCACAGCATAAGCCAGGTACTCTCAGGAGAGTTTTGTAAAGTCTGCCTATAGCTCAGTGGATGAGGATGCTCAAGACAAATCATTCCTGTACATTAGAAATTGTGATCCTCAGACATGTCCCAGAACACATTTAGTCTCCGCTGTATTTCCTTCTATACGTCACGATAGCAATTCACAAGTGCTAAGTCAAAGCTTTCAGAAATCAATAGGGAAAAAAATATCTCTTTATATCAGAGCTATTAAGGCCTGCAGAATGTAGCCATCACTTTTAAAGCCCTGAGAGAGTCACACACTTAAGCTCATATCTTAAGAGAGCACTTTAGGAGCATTCACGGGTTGAACATACAGGAAATCATTTCTGTAGCAGAAACTCTTCTGCTAAGTTTTGAGTGGCTCAGTAGGGTGTGCTCCTAAGGACTTAAGAGACTACTTACTGGAGAAAGAATGTCAGGACACATTCTTATAATAAACTGCTATATATATAGATAAATATTCACTGTCCTCACAGCTGGCATGGCTGGAGAAGTGTTACATACATGAACAGTTCAAAGATGATCACACACCAAGCGATATCATTAACTCCCAGTTTACAAGAAAGGAAATATCAGGACTGAAATGAAAAAGAAAAAGTGGGAGAGGGTTTTCTGGCCTTTTTCCCCCACCACCACTTGTTTTTGCAGTCTTCAGTAAACATGGATGTTTCAAGCAAAACTCTGGTCCATTTGCAGGGGGCATGACTGGGTCTGTCTGTTTAATACTGATCCCAAGATGCCTTTTCTTCTGGACATTTAATAGGGAGAGTATTCTGAGATGAGAGATTTAGAGTTATTTTGAAAAACTGGGAGCAAAAAAAACAAACAAGGGAAAAAATTAGCAGATTTAAGCAGTAATTGGCAAACAATAAGGGATGGGGAGACTAAGGCATGGCAGTGTATTAGCTGCATATTTTGGCTTGCTAAAGAAACAATACAGAAAATTGTGTCTTTGCCTTCCACTACCAAATATCCATACTGGCATTTCTATTACCCAGATATTTTATTTGTTGGTCAAGGATAGTTTGAATACACTGTAATATCTTAACCATAAATTTGGTCAGATCAAGACCTCATTTGCACAACTTTGAGAGGATGGCACATATCACTGTTTCTTTGTACTCACACCACAATTTATCTTGGCCACTCTGCTCTGTTCTTACACTGAAATTATGACCTTGGTAATACAGAATCCGTCTTTTTCTTCTGTGTTTATTTGGAACACGCTGGATTCTCATCTATTGTACACCACAACAGTAGTATAAATAGCAGTAACCACATAGATCCAGATCTGGTTATATAACTTTTGCACATGATGTGAAAACATTATAAATATAACTTTAAGTTTAGCATTCACTATTAAAAATATTGAGTGGGGTTTTTGCCAAAATATTCACACATCAATCACAGATAACTGAACAGATGTTTTGGCTGAAGCAGGTTTCAACTGGAACATTCACACATATACAAAATGACCTCTTAATACTGGTAGGATATTATGATTTTAGAGCTTTCTTAGATTTTGTTTTAATAAAGACTCTTAACTAAATATTTGCAACATGTGTTACCACTTTTCAAATATTTATAGAGAGGGTTTACAAAAAAAAATACAACTAATTGCAATGCTTCCTTTCAACTAAAAGCACAAACACACATACACAAGTTTACATAACTCTGAAAATCTAAAAAGTGCCTTAATTCCCCTGAAGTCCACATGTTAGTATAGATAGATACATATATATGGATAGATAGATAGATGGATATGCACAGTATACATACACACAGTTATATATATATATCCAAATTAGAAACCCCTGCTTGAACATTGAGCCTCCAAGGAAACTGCTTTGGTATTCAAACCTTCTCCTCCTGCTCCCACCACATTTGGGCTTTTCACATTTCCCTTTCCACTCCAGCACACTTTGGCTGCCTGTAGGTAACAAGCATAGATCAATGTGTGATCGTGATGTATTTGTCAAACAAACACAGTTTACTGGAGGAAAAAAATTACCAAATTTATGGAAGCAGTTCCCATCAACTGAACAAAAGAGATTGGCAAGCAATATTTAATAACTAGAAAATTCTACGTAATTTATGGATATTTATTTTATGATTGGTAACTAAAATTTTATAATTTCTAAGAAGTAGTCTGTAATAAATATAGCTGTTAGTGTTACAGGCAGCTGAGAGTCAGGATGAACTTTTCAAAGGCACTTACCCCTTTATACTGATCATATGAGCACACATCTGAACACAGGCACTTGGTTATGGAGAGTATCAGGCAATAGGAGTTTATTCTGTCCTCTTTGTACTTGAAAGAGCACCTAGGTTTGTACTAATGAAATGCCAGCAGGTTAAGAGAGGTGATCCTGCCCCTCCATTCATCCCTGTGAGGCTCATCTGGAGTGCTGTGTCCAGTCCTGGGCTCCTCAGGACAGGAGGGACATGGAGCTCCTGGAGCGGGTCCAGCAGAGGCTGCGGAGATGATTCAGGGACTGGAGCATCTCCCTAGGGAGGAAAGGCTGAGGGAGCTGGGGCTGTTCAGCCTCCAGAGGAGACACTGAGAGGGGACCTCATCCATGTGTGTCAGTGTCTGCAGGGAGGGGGCAGAGGATGGACCAGGCTCTGCTCGGGGGTGCCCAGCAATGGCACAGGAGGAACGGGCAGGAACTGATGCCCAGGAAGTTCCACCTGGACATGAGGAAGAACTTCTTTGTTGTGCAGTGACCGAGCACTGAACAGATTGCCCAGAGAGGGTGTGGAGTCTCCCTCCCTGGGGATATTCCAGAGCTGTCTGGACACAATCCTGCGCCGTGTGCTTTGGGATGACCCTGCTGGAGCAGGGAGGTGAGACCTGATGACCCACTGTGGTCCCTTCCAACCTACCAATTCTGTGATTCTGCTCTTACATTTCTTCCATCTTCCCATCTAATTTCAAGGGTCCAGGTAGCATGATGATGCCCATTGCCTCACTTCCTGCATTTGGTTTACAGCTTTTGATACATAGTTCCTTGGTTACACTTACTATTGTGATTTTAATTACAACTGGAGTGCTCCGTAATTATTATTTTCTTTGACGATTACCACTGATGTACAAGTGGAGGAGTAGAACTTAGAGCTACCTATCAGTCTTTCACAGTACTTAGGATTCTACTACATTAACAAAATTGCTTTTACCTTATCATTACACTTGCATCTTTTATGAAATAATGGAAGTTGGGAATTACAAGAAGCACAGTACATGACTACAGAATAGCTACACTGATATCAGGAGGATTATGAATCACTACATTATAAAACCACACCTACTTTTTAATACTAAGATAAGCTGCCTTTAATAACATAATCCAGCAAGTCACCTGATATGCAGGCTTTGTCCTGCATCGGATAATGCTCATAGAGCATTATGAAGATCTGGAAATTACCAACCATTTACAGCTGGATCTTGTAAAAGCATTTTTTGTGCCGATTTTTCTGTGAAGAGACTTGCCAGTTGGTGGCCAGATGTGACAAAACATCCCTAAACTAACAAATACTTTCCAGGAGCGTCACTGGTGAACTGTGGCTCACAGGTGAAAAACAAACTGGGGTCCCCTGTGGTGCAGGCTGTGACTTATGTCGTTACCATGGTGCTCTCAAATGCCTCCTGCAACAGAACAGTTGAAAAGTAAAGCAAGTCCTCTAATGAGCAAACTTTGGTGCCTGGCTAAAGCCAAACTTTGCCAGCTTCGGGAGAGCAGTTTCTCAAGCATGGCTTTACTTTAAAACAGGAGAGAATAAGGGAGGACCAAAACTTTTCACAGAAGTCTTTGAGAGGGAAGCAGCTGTGAAGTATGAAGTCCCTGTGTATGTAGCAGTGCACAGATTTTTCTCAGATGTCTTGGATGTTTCGAGTTCATGTCTGCAACTGCTGGACATCAGGGCTGACAAAAGAAAAGGACAAAAGAAGGACAGACCAAAGAAAAACTCACAGTCACTCTGAGGAGTGGCAGGACTGCTATGGGTATAGGATATGGAGAAGAAAGAGCATCATGGACAGAAATGGAGCCTCCTGGGAAGGGCAGAGGTCTGTGGTGGGCAGGCAGGCAGTCCTGTAGGAGACTGGTGTGAAGGTAGGGCAGTGAATATGCAGAGGCCAGAGTTAGGTGAGCAGGTCAAGCACTGGTGAGGTGAAGCAGTTACTGTGTGTTGACCTGTGTAAGCTGAGCAGTGTCACTGGAGGGAGAGAGTAAACATTATCCAGTGAACTCACAGAGACCGGTGACAAGCAGGCAGGCTTGCCAGAGCTACAGGGCACTTTGAGCTGTGCTGCAAAGGCTGACAATACACCTACAATCCAAAAAATATCATATAAAATTTCATAGGTCCCACTAACCCAACTGTGCACAATGAAAGGATGCAGAAGCCTTCCAGTGACCTTCCATAGGTACACTATCTTTAGGATATTGCTTTGTCCTGATGACCTAACAGGTTTCAGTGGCAGTTGAACATGTGCAAATCTTGAGAGGCAAGTAAACAGCGCTTATTCAAAGCCTGTAAATGGAAGTATGGAATATGAGAGCTCTAAAAAGAACAGGAACACCAGCAGTGTCCAAGTCAGGCATCAGGGCTTTACAATTTACAAATGAGTGAGAATAATAGGAGTGAGCTGAGCAAGGGAGAGAAGCAATTACACATAAATCTAGAAAAACTTAAACCTGAAAAACTAAAGGTGACCTACAGAACATACCTGGAGAAAGACAAGTAATCCCTCACATCCTGTGACCAGTTTCAATGGGAGCAGACTTTGAGTGATTTGAGGAAGACTCCTAAGTTATAGGATGGGGAAGGATATTCTTTCCCATTTTTAAGGGTCTAAAGAAAAATAACAGTAGTTTGAACTAGCACTTCAGAGATGTCAGGTTGGAATCCTCAAGTATTTGCAAGATCTTAAATATATATCCTATATCTCTGAGATGCTAATTTTTCTTTGTATTATTAAACTACTCCAGCTAAATCGTGATCGAGCTTACTGGACATGTAGACAAAGCCTGCAGAGAAATTCTCCCTGTCCCCACTGGTAAAATGATGCCATGTCTAAGGGAAGTGCACTGTGCTCCTCCAGAAGAGAAAGATGTTGGTATTCTTCCAGTGCACTCAGTGCTGGCACCAACCTATGGAAAATAATGGCCACCTCTCCATTGTCAGGAGAATGCTTATATGTGGTGCCCTTATGTTCCCCCTAGAAAGGTTGTTGTTTCCAAAGAAAAGAAGGAATATCAGTCTACAAAGCTGTTCAGTTGTTTCTCCCCTAAATACGAGTATGTCATTCTCTCTCAAACATGTTTTGCTCATTTGTTTTACCACTGGACACCTTATGAAATTCCAAGATCATCTAACTAAGAATTTCCTTAAAATATATAGTATATAGGTCTCAATCATTTTATTGATTCTATAATGTTATAACATAATTACAGAGACCCAGGGATTGATGGGAGAAGCCAGTAGGGAACTGATGAATTAATTCCTAGATGACAGATCTTAAGTATTAAGCCCAAAGCAAAAATATCCACCATTTCCATAAACAAATAAACCAAACCTCCCAAAACCAACTAACCAAACAAACAAAAATCAGAAGCCCCACAAAACCAACAAATAAAAATCCATGCACTGGTTCAAAATAAACAATTTTGTCAAACTGTTTGGTTTCAGGTGATTAAATCATTGTTATATTAACAGTAACCTGGAATAACTGCATTAAAATTACATAATATTACAGAATACAGCACAATATTGCATAAATCGAGCTCTAATATTGTTTTTTCTTTGGCCTATCACCATGAGCACACACCTGCACACAAAACAGTGATTTACTAGAGTGCACACATTTATCAGCACTGGATGTCAAGGAGAGAACCCACCCCAAAGGGTAAATTTTCCATGCTGTGAATGGGCATTTAGTCACCAAACTCCCATTAACATTAATGGGAAAACTGTGCAGCCTGATGCCACTCTGCTAAATTATTTTCTTTCCTTGTTGTTCTATTTGAGACAAAACGATTGCTGACCTGGGACAACTGGAACAGTGATACAGTTTTGCATTATTTACCCTGTCCTATGATTTAATGGACTTTGTAATGACTGGCAAAGACACATTGAAAACAACATGATTACAACTTCTATGTGGCTTAGATGTCACAGTTTCCTTTTTTTTTTTAGGATGTGGGCATGTGGCACAGGTAATTACCCTTTCCCTCTGTGGCAGCTTTCCCCCACTAAATCTGTGCTCATCCACAGAAACTATGACTGGGTGGCTGGAGCTCAGCCCCTACCTAGAATTTAGGTCTGCAAAGGATTTAAAAAGCAGTTTGTGTTGAAGAGGGTGTGCTGATTTCTGAGGGGAAATTACATTTTTTTTTTCTATAAAAGACCCCTCCACTGTCCATGCTTAACATCTCGGATATGAATCCAGTTTTTACTCCAAAATTTCTCCTTCTCATATACAATATAACACTTGAAAATGTACACAACATAAAATGTCTTGTTGTGCACCTGGAAGGGGAAAATTCCTTCTGTCCAGTGTCTCACTTCCTGGATGAATATGTTTGCCTGTCTAGGCACAGTGTCATGAGAAACAGACTTTCTAATAATAACTCAAATTTGGGCAGAATGACACACATAGCCATTAGAGTAATCAGCAAGACAAGAAGACCTTAAAAGATTTCAAACTATACAAGAATCCCACAAGCCTGAGTCATTATTTACATTACCTTTCCCTGGATCTAGCAAAAGACAGCAAATTCCACCCCCTCACTCCCCACACACACGAACAGTTGGTGTTTTCCCATAAGACAGTCCTATCCTTCAAAGATTAATTTCCATAGCCAGATTCCCCCCAGCCTTTTCTCTGCTGGAATCCACTCCTGAATCCGAGATGGTAGAAGCTGGTGAATGACACTTCGTGGAGTGCCTTTTAATCTGTTTTCTTACAGGCCAAAAAAACATGAGAAAATAACAGAGAGGCACAAGCTGAGCTCAGATCTTTTATAACAACAACATAAACCAGTACATAAATTAATGTATATATGTATAAAAGCAACATATTAAAAACAGGGACCACTTATCTACAGTGTTGCATCCACTCCCAAGAAGGATTCTCAGCACTCTTATTTATGCAAAGGAGTTGTAGGAAGGCCTCCCTGCTTTCCTTTGCATGATGTATGAAATCATGGCTAACCAGCAGTGCCCCTAAAAGATTAGCAAAACCACAGAGTAATTATCCAATCAGCAGAAATGCAGAAGTGAGCACTCCTTTGGTACCAGAGATACCCGGAGGGCTGTTTGCTGCTATAGACAAAGTAGGCAGTGGCCTGGGGACAGGAAAGCAAAGCCCCTTTTTCCCTACAAAAGAAACTGTGAAATTCAGGATGTCTGACTCCGACAAAGAACAGGTTGAGGTGCACGGGGCAGCAGTTTGGGGCAGTCCTCACACAGCACCTCACCCGAATCAACAGCAGCGTGACTTCTGTCCTTTAACATTTCAGAAAAGTGAAAAATCACAGGACTAAAATCCCTAAACTATCTCATATTTTACTACTTTATTTCCCTGAAACTAGTACTATTCAAGCTGCACTGGCCTAACCAGCTTACAGAAATTTTCACTCCCTCAGCCTCCTCCACAGGCACTCTGGCTACAGCAGCGTCACCAGCGCACTGTGACGTCCCTCAGGGCTTCAAACCATCCCCGTGGATTTAATTTGCAGATTAAAACTTCTGCTGCAAACAAGACCACTGATAATTAAAAAAATGTTTTCAGGGAATCATCTGTGCACAAGCCAAGCAGCTGATTTTGTTACTCTTGTTACTTTTCACTCCCTATCCTGCAAGCGTCCTGCTACGCCCTGACAGATGTACAAAGCCATTTCTGGGGGCTTCTCATCCACCTAGAAATGGATGTAGTTCTTCCAGCAGGTGACAGAACTCAGCACAGGACACAGAGAAATGAAGTCACGAATTAAAGAGTCTATTGGCCACTTCTACCAGGCAAGTCTGATAGAAACAGCATTATTTAAAAAATACATGGCCCAACTCCCACTGTAAATACCACCAGAATGTACACCCCAAATCTACCACCATATGAAATTCAGGATATTGATGCCTCCATTTCCCAGTCTAAAGAAAATTGATTGCCTTTACCACTGCTGGCCCAAGAGCTTTATAAATATTATTGATAGCACACAGGTGATTTTCGTACATCTTTTCAATTTTCTCTAAATCCCTTAGAAGCCACTTTGACTAAGATACTTCATAGCTGAGCATTAAGTGTCTGGATGGTAATTAAAACACACAGAGTGAGTCTGTCAGCCCATTCATCTATTCAAGTCACAACACAATCATTAAAAAACAGGATTCATAATATGGACTTTCCAGCTTTGACAGCAAAGCCATTTTAGCTCACCACCTTTTATCATGGAGCATTATTTTAATGCTGATTGAATCACACCTAACTCCCATGGGGCTACTCCAAAATCCTCTCTAAAATGGAGACATAATTTCCTCTTAAATAGTTCATCAACTTGTCAATATTTTCATCACATTCACTTCACTATCACTGAAAACCTTGCCTTGCCTGTTCAACTTTAATTTTATAAGAGCTGTGTATTACATTTCAGCTCCATATAACACAAAGGAGCAGAACATGTTTTAGCTAATTAATGTTTCTGTAACAAGAGTGGTTGAAAAATATGCATCAAATATTTATATAATTGGCTCCCCAAAGCAGTATTGCCTTGTTCTGAGTGCTGAGAGACTGAAATACAAAGTCCAAAGACCTGGAGCACAAAAGACCCCTGTCTGCTTTCAATGCTACATTACTCTGTGTGCATTCTCATTGGCTTTGGGAGGCATTCATTAACATGGATAAAGGTCTTGGACTCATATTCAATTTCCCTACCCTTTTAAAATTAATGTTAGCTAATATTAAGATTTCCTCTACACTTCACAGGAATTAATATTTTGAGACAATTAAAGCTTTCACACTGAGTACTTGCAAGATGTCTCACAGGTAGTAAAGGTATGAGATGTTTTTACTGGGATTATCCAAAAATCACGTTGATTTAGGAAGAGAACATCACTTTTTTTTCAGGGTTTTAATTACTCCTAAATTAAGGAATATCTATTATATTATTTTTGCTGCTTTTCTCCTTTACAGCTGGCAGAAGACACAGCCTTTTCCCACTGACAAATGGGGAGCACCTTAGTACAATGAAATATTGTAAATTTAATCCCATAAATAAAATGTAGCTGTAGCACTACAAGCATTTCTTTGGTTCAGGTTGGGGGTTGTTGGGAGGTTTGTTTGGCAGGTTTGGTTTTTAAGTTTGTGCATTTTTTTCCCCACAAAAATTCAAAACCACTCCTTGGAATATGAAGAAGAAAAATCCAACCACAACCATCACCATCAGTTATATTATTAACAGTGCTGCACAAGCTGATACATTGAGGATCTTAAGGATTTCCTTCCCTTGAAGTGTAATGCAATCAAGGAAGTTTAATGAGGCATTTTCAAAATGATGCTAGCTCTAAAATTCAGATTATACGAGTTTCTTGGAGGGTAATTTACACCTTGTTTTAGAATTGTCATCATCTTCCCCTTGAAATAATTTTCATTTCCTAGTTGCTTTTTAGCAAAGTACATTCAGAATCATAGAATCATTTCCAATGTGCTCAAAAATTATCCTACTTTGTCCAAATGCCAAGGTGCATCTCCAGCCTCTTCTTATTCTGTGCCTATTATGCTTTGCCATAAGTAATACTAATTGAATACAGTGTGTGTTGCATTTGCAGTCATTAAAGCAGCAGTGCAATTCAAACTTAAGGGAACTACTGGTGCTCCACATTAGGTAAAACACAACAGTTTCCCCAGAAAAAATAACTAAAAAAAAAAAAAAATCAATTCCAAGAACTGCCTGCAATATCCAGGACATTTATTGTCTCTCCTGGGAATCGAGATGCAGTTTTTAGGGCACATTCAAGAGTCCTACCAGGTTTATTTTATCTAAACTTCTAACTTTGTAGACTGGTCAAACAGGCCAGCCACAGATTCAAACATTATTTTAACTCATGTAAAACAGTAGTTTCTTATGCTGTTGTCATCAGAAGTGAGTAGGGAGTTGCCTCTTCTTTCCACCAAATATCAGTTCCACATAACCCTAAATTATCCAAATTCAGTTGTTTTCATGAGCACAGGCTATACTGGACCATCCAAATGTTCAGATTTAAAGAGACAACCAACCAAATTACACTTTGAACCTGATCTACCACTTCTGGTCCCTGACACACAGCACATCAAGACTGAAAATTGATAGTGGCAGTATTTTTTATAACACATGAACACATGTTATGGATCAGATGTGATTTGGACATACAAAATATAATCTCAGTTTAAAAACAGGAAAAAAAAAACCCAAAACAAAACAAACAAAAAAAAAACACCACTACAAACAAACAAAAAGTTGCATTAAAAGAAAAGAGTTTCTCTAGAGGATAGCAATAACAAATGATAGAAAGTTATTAGGAAGTTGAAAAATTAGTCAAAAAGTCCTTAATTCACAAATAATAACTGGGTGGTTATAGAGACAGATCATAATCTTATTTTCCACAAATTCAAAAAAGAGTAATCCACTTCTCCCCACACACAAATTATATGTCTTCACTTGTTTTCTTTTCTCTATTCTTTGACACAATGAATTGACAGTACAAATGAGAAAGATGTTTGTCAGTAGTTATTTAGCATATAACAACCATAATAACACCAAATGTTTACGAGCATCATGGAAATTCCCACTATTCCAAAACAAAAACAAAACTAAAAAACCTGGTGTTTTAGGGCTATTCTGAGTTTAATGAACTTATAGACACATATTTTTCCCACGAATAAAATCAAAAATTGTTCTCGTATCAGCTCAACATGCAATTTTAATCAACATATAAGGCCAGCTGTCCCCTTCACATGTTCCTAATCAGCATTTTCTATGAAATACACAACAAGAACCTTCAGCATGTTCCAACATGAATGAACTAACAGAAGAAAAAAAAACTCAACAGTGAAGTGAGAAAAAGAAAAGGAAGTAAAAGCCACATGTCATGGGCAGGGAAGAAAAAGGATAAGGTATAGTCCCTTCCAGTATTCTCAGGAGATTCTGGAGGAAAAAACCCTCTTTCCTCTTTTGATTAGATAGCTTATGTGTTGGGACAGGCAAAGGGAGGGCCCAGGAGTGACTCTGTACATACACAGTTAGAGAAGAGATGGAATTATATTTTTCATAATTTTCAAAGTCAATCGATTTTTTTCTCATTAAAAAACTGAACAGCAAATAGTTTCCTGAGAAATTCCCAGTTCATTTACCAAAAGCATTTTCCTCTTCGTAAGGAAAACAGTGACAAAAGGTTTTTTCTTCATCAACACTCTACAACATCATTTATCATTTTATATATTATTTAAGAGCATATGTCATCACTTGGAAAGGAGCTGAACCAGAATTTGTATCCAGCTGGACTTCGGGTAAGTAATGAGTCAAATAATCAAATCCAAATCTCCTGCTAGACTTTCTGGGTTCTGATGAAATTCGGAACTGAAAGAAGCCTCCAAAAACAGCTCTTCTCATGGGTTTTATGAAACTTGTTTATAAAAATCATAGCAGCAAGACAGCCATGTATTGAACCATAACCCAAATGTTCAGCATAAAAGAATCAGGATCTGAGATCACCCTTTTCTCTTCAGTGCAAGGATGGCTTAGCCAGGCTGTGCAGTGAAATACAACCCAGAGCCACCTGCAACTCAGCAAATTAAACAAGGAAAATGTTGAGTCAAAAGCCTTTTCTATTTCTTTCCATCCCTGCCAGTGATTTAACCTGCTCACACTGTGCCAAGTCAGTCGGACTCAAATTTTCAGACGCAATCTGTGATTTGCTCCATGTTTCGGAAGTGTTGATGGGATGCACTGGAAGCAACACGAGCTGTAAGTTCTCAGCACCTAAGTTCCTCAAGTTTGGTGTAACAAAGCAATAGAGCACCTCAAACTAGAACCCAGCAGGGACTTCCAACAGATGTAAATACCCATGGCTTTCAAAGAGGTACGGAGGGAGAGCACAGCACTCAGTGCTACAACAGGGGATTTGGAAGACCTGAGCCCAAGTAACGCAACCACAGCTCCCAGCTGACACGACCATAGAACCAGGCAACACCATGCACATGTGGGAGATTAAAAACATGAGAGTCTGGGAGGTTCTCCTGTTGCAGCACAGGAGCTGTTCATTTCACGGATGGAACAAAGAAAGGACACAGAACTTTCATATGGCTGATAAGAAAACTGAGAGTCACACGGAAAATCACTGAGTTATTCTGAGGAAATATGAAATGTCTCAACGGTGCTTTGTGTTCCAGTAAAGTACTGAAGAGATATTTTCTTCATTTTAACAATATTTAAATTTATTTTTATATATATATAAGAAAAACGTGTTTGCTGCATGTCATAAGAACAATAGATAAAGAAATATGTTTTCTGCTGAAGAGTGAAATTGCTACTCAACAGCACATTGAACAACAATAACAACCAGAGTTTTTTCAGGTAGTAAGAACCAAGCAACACAGAAACACCCGTGGCATCTTCTTGGCTTCACACTGTATTTTAGGCATGTATAAATAATATATATAATACACAAAAAATATATAATATATATTTAATAGCGTGTGCAACATATTTCTGGAGATCCCTCATTGGGGATGTTCAGTACTGAACCACTGTTCAGCAGTAACAAATTGTCTGCAGGACCAGCTCCTCAAACCGGGCATGAGACCCATCTCCAGGACATCCCACATTTTCTGTGTCTGCAGAAATGATGACATGGGAACCAGCGAGGATGCATTATGAGGAAAACAGCATATTTTTAAGAGATATTTAAAATATATTTATTTTTAAGATGTATTAAAGAGATGCTTTTAAGCAATGATTTTTAAGAAATAGCACGGGTGTGATTTGCCTCCCGATGCAAGGCGAGAGTGAAGCCACAGCCAGGCTCCTGGCCCAGCCATGGCCACGTCCTGCACGTGGCCACCTCTGACACCAAAGTGGCCATTCCCATCGGGACACCCAGCGCCAGGCACAAGGCTCGAGTCTCCCCCTCTTACCTCAGGGTCTTTCTCTATCTCCAGCCCCGCTTCCACCAGGTTGCGTTCGAACTCCTCCCGCTGCAGCCGCTTCTCCTCCTCCAGGGCGTCCAGCGGGCTCAGCACCATCACCTCCACCCCTGGCAGCCCCGGCCACTCCTGCAGGGCTCGCTGGCCATCGTCCTCCACACAGCCCTTCCTGGTGCCTCCGTTGGAAACCAGGGCCAAGGAGGCGGATCGGCGGGTGCGCTCCGGTGAGCCTGTCCCGGGCGGGGGCCGAGCGAGGCGTTTTCGGTAGTGGTAGGCTAACACATAGTCCACCTTCCTCTTGCTGTCCCTGAAGTGCATCCCACTTGGAAATGCCTTGTCCATCGCCCCTCTTTGTGTCCCATCCAGGTAGTTGTTGATAATCTGGGAGAGAAACACAGGAGTCTCACAGACAAGACACCAAAAAAGCCCAAGGAGAAGGTAGATGTGGGGTCTGTCTCCACACAAGCATGTGAATCATAGAATCAGCTGGATTGGAAAGGACCTCTGAGATCAAGTCCAACCCTTGATGCAACTCTGCCGTGGTTCCCAGACCATGGTACTGATGCCACATCCAGTCTCATCTTAAAAACCTCCAGGGATGGAGAATCCACCACTTCCCTGGGCAGCCCATTCCAATGCCTGATCACTCTCTCTGTAAAAAATTTCTTCCTAATATTCAACCTAAACCTGCCCTGGCACAGCTTAAGACCGTGAAGCTGTGAAGAATCCAGACTGGAGGTCAGCTGGGGGTAGGTGTGACCTACAAACATTCACTGCACACCAGCTTCAGTCACACTTCATTCCTCCTCTGACCATAAACAAATGGCTGGAGATAGTGGCCTTATCCCAACATGTGGGATACCTACCCCAAGGGGCAGGCACAGAGGAGCAAATCCTCACTGTCTCTCTGTCCTGCACATACACAGACCATACAGGAGAATACAGCCACACTTTGAAATGGGACGGAGAAGTGAGAATAAGGATCACATCAAACACTGGGAGATGAGAAAGCATGTGCTGTGGAGCAAAGCAGGGTAGGGAAGGGAAGCAAAAAACTGTGTCAGATGCCAAGAAACTGATCTTGGTTTGAACAAGAGAAATATCTTCAATGCAGTTCAAGGTCAAGAAGGGCAGGGATGGACAGAAACACTTCAGAAAACACCAGGGATTAGAAAGGGTACATCCCATGAATGGCTAACAGTGAGAGCTGACTTGTATTTTAAAGTATTATGAAAAGACCATGTTACTGATCAGTAACACTGCAAAAGGAAATCAATTATTAACAGCATTCAGATCACCTAAATTGCACTCAGTTTCCCCCTCAGACCATCCCTGTTTCCTCATCTCCACTCTCTGAACCTTTCTGGGGTGAAGCTGCTCCAAAGTTGACCCTGCCATCGTGCCCCATTCTGCAGCACCCATGTGGAACTCTGACACCTGGGCACTCACTTGCACTTCTTGTTCACTAAGGGAGCCCATAAGTTTTCCAAAACTGGTACCAAGCAACATTCCCAGCACAATCCTGTAGTGTAAGACCCTTCACAGAGCTCTCCACAGTGTCATTCAAATAGGGTCAGCCTGATCCAAAGCAACCTAATTCCAGACATTTATGGTTCCCATGGGTGGCTAAACAGGCAAAATCTTGACAGGTACCAGTTACAGGTTTCTTCTTTCCCCTTCCATCTCCCACACTGGTAGTTCCGAATGCAAAGTTAGCCACACATGCTGCATGGAAATTCTCTCATTTATTACCACAACGCACATTTTTGAAGGTATTATATAAAAGTCCATATTATTATATATGTAAATATCTCCCAGATTCTTGTTTGGCTTCACTTAGTTTTCCATAAAGTAGCTTTCAGCCATCATATCACTAAATGAATCTCGGTTTTGTATGCACACTACATCCTTCATTCTCTCACTAAATTACCACCAAATGATCTGTTCTGCGTATTACACTTACCACACATTTTCTGTATATACACTTCATATGTATACACACTGTGCATACAGACTTTATGTAGCCCCTTTAGGCATATCTAAACTTACACTTTCTGGCAGAATATAAAACTGCATTTTATTGCTACTCCCCATTTCCTAATTAGATATATTTTCATGTAGTACTCACGGGCAGTCCATGCAAACCTTCTGGATCCATCTCTGCCACAGTGAAGAAATACCCTCCTTGTGGAGGCAGATTTCTAGTCTCCCTCCCAGAGAGTTTCAGGCTATAGAGAGCAGGAGTGATGACATCACCACCACCAGGCCACTGGTACGAGGCAATGTATTAGCTGGTTCTGGAGAAGATGATCTCTAAGCATCCTCTCCTCCTTTATTGGAGAGTGTGGGCAGAAATGAGAAGCACAGAAAAAAAGCTTGAGATGGAACAAGGAGGTTGGAGAACACAAAAAGTCACTCAGAGGTTTTCCTGTTTATTACCGTGCGTAGCCAGCTGCCACATCCCAGCCACCTGAGAGAGCACCATAGCAACGTTTGGTGTTGCTGGAGTTACACAGAGCAGTAGGATGAAGAGATTCAACAACAGCTCTCTCGCCCTCTCTCTTGTCTCTTTTGCTCCCTCTTGCCAGCAAAGTGCTGTCCCCCACAACTATGGGTGTCTGTTGCACAGAATGCAAATCAAAATTCCCATAGATTTTAGTCAAGACATTTCCTGGCCCTAAACTGGCACTGCTTTCCTTACCATGTGACATTCTGGCTCAAGAAGACTTTATTAGGGAGGAATGCAAAGAAGTTACAATTTTCAAAAATGCCACTGAATAAACTATCAGGATCTTTTGCTCCTCTTTTCTCACAGCCATTGCAAAAGTCAGAAACAGCAATTTAAATTATTATCTTTGGTATCACTTTCACTGCTTCTAGTGACATTTTCAAGACAAGAAGCCTTCAAATAAAGCAATAAGAAAATGGAACGGTAGGATCAGCATTTCATGATGATTTTATTCTAGTCCTCTGGTAGCCAATATATCACTACAAATACATCCCAACAGCTCTGCTCTGAAGACTGCAGCCACACGACATTTCTACCTTCCGATCCAGGCCCCCCTAGCCCCTGGGCATGTGCTGGCTCAGGGTTTGAACAGACACACCCAATTTAGTCATCAACCTGCAGATCTTTTCCTACACTAGAGGTTATGGCAACACCCTTCTCTTGCTCTGAAGGATTTTGGCTAAAGCAAACAATTAAGAAAAGCTTGGTGAGATTACTACTGCAGCAATTAGTTCTTCCTGTACACTGAGAGAGACAACTGAACCACCTGAGGCTCTACTATCCATTTTATTTTTATAGTCACTTTCCCAGCTCTGGATGGATTTGATTAACGCATAGGAGGAGTGCACCATGCTTTGCCCACCCTGCTTCAATCCTCTGGAGCCTGTGGAGCAAAGCAGGGCAGGGAAGGGAAGCAAAAAACTGTGTCAGATGCTAAGAAACTGATCTTGGCTGGAACAAGAGAAATATCTTCAATGCAGTTCAAGGTCAAGAAGGGTGGGGATGGACAGAAACACTTTGGAAAACACCCGGGATTTGAGGTAAGTCAATGAACATTAAATCCTACTTACAGAGCTACTGTAGGATGCCATTTGTGCTTCACGAGCTCCATTGGTCCTGCTGCTGTGCAAGGAAGTCCTTTTGTGAGGAACAGTGAGGTATTTGCTGTTGTAGGCTGAAAAACAGTCCCTTGCTGTTTTTGCTGTCTTCTGTCCATTCAGAGTTGGGTATGAGGAGGGTAGAGGAAAGTCTGAGAATGAGAGATAAGTGTTGTTATATCAAGCAGGTTTAGTGCAGGTAGTTCCCTAAAGGACTGGGAGATACAGTTAAAAGACACTATTCAACTTCAGCTGCTGCACTTCAGTAAAGGGAGAGGGGCGAATACAACTGCAGAGGAACAACAGGTTCACCTGTGTGAACTGCTGGGGAATGGTGAACAAAGGGATACAGCACTACCCTGGTTGGTCAACAGCATTTGTACTCCTGAAATTTGGTCAAGAGGTTAGGAGCTGGAAAGTGTGCTTGTAGCTGGCTGAGCACCTCTCAGGACATCAAAGAACAGAACAATAGATTACTCTGAGTTGGAAGAGACCCACAGGGGTCATTGAGTCCAATTCCTGGCTCTGCACAGCCCCAGGAATTTCACCGTGCGCCTGAGAACATTGACAAAATGCTTTCCCAATCTGTGTGTCTCCAGTGACTGCACCCTGGTTCTCTGGATGCAGTGTTCATGGTAGGTGGAAGCCAAATGAACACCAACCAGTTGTGCCACATTTGCTTATGGCTTACAGCTAGGCCTGAAATGGATGGTGTTTCAGTTGTGGTGTGAGGTGAGCAGATCTAGTGGCATCGGGTCTGTACAGAAATTTGTGGATAATGGTCATTTTCCCCAAAGTAGTCTCTACTTTTGGACATGTAATGGTGTGAAATTCTCATTAAGTACATCTAAGTTTATACCTATATGTTTTGGTTTGAGGGACTAATGTCTGGAATCCTTTATTTTTAAACTTGTTCACCATCTCTTGTATTTGACAAATTACAGGGCCACAGTGCAGCATAACAGACCTTAAAGTTCATTTAGTTCCAACTCCCTGCCATAGCAGGGACACCTTCCATTAGACCAGGTTGCTCAGAGCCCCATCCAATCTGATCTTGAACACTTCCAGGGATTGGGCATCCACAACTTCTTTGGGCAGCCTGTGCCAGTGCCTCACCACTCTCACAATAAAGAATTTCTACTTAATATCAAATCTAAACCTACTCTCTGTAAGTTGGAGGCCATTCTCCCTTGTGCTGTCACTCCAGTCTCTCTCCACATTTCTTGTAGGCTCCCTTCAGGTACTGGAAGGCCACAGTTATGTTACCTCAGGCCCTTTTCTTTTCCAAGGCTCAACAAGCCCTTCCTCATAAGAGACGTGCTCCATCCCTCTAATCAACTTGCTGGCCCCGCTCTGGAGTCACTCCAACAGGTCAATTCCAGACAGGCAGTAGCACAGTGAAAAAATGCTGATAGAAATGGGTAGAGAAACTGTGTTGACATGCAAATGTTTCATACTCTTTCCCCCTCTAGTGGTACCATAACTGAAACAGGGTTGACTGATCTGTACCCACAGTTTCTTTGAGAAGCTCTTACTGTGGGGGAAAAACTACAGCTTGGTCCTTCCAGCATTAGTGTTTTATCCCAAGGAGAAGACAAAGGTGTGGTGCACCCATCTGTCCACTACCACTAGAGAGACAAAGTACCAATGCCTCCCCAGTCAGGTCGTTTGTCTTCCCCAGGAAAAAGGAGTATATCCAGATATATTAGTATCTCTGTTATATCCAGAGAGACACTGCATCCATGGTGTATTTCCGAAGTCTGGAATCCATATTTCCCCCTCATTTAACTGAACTCCTTCTATGCCCTGTAAATAAGCTCGATCTACTTACCCACAACTATGAGACAGTGGGGAGACAGTGGAATGCTGAAGAAGGAAAAGCTTGGAGATGGAGGGAGCTGACCCCTAAATGTTATGATTATTCTTATGTTTCCTATCAATAATAGATTAGGGTCCAGCAGCACTTGAACAGTACAGTAGATTGACTCACCAGGCTTCCCTTTCTGATCTCCCAAGGAGATTCGTGCTTGGTTTACTTTAATGAAGCACATAATGATGCCACAAGGGAAACTCCAAGGAAAATAATTAATAAGTGAAGGTTTCATTCCCAACCGCCACACACAATGTTTCTCCAGTATTTTCAGGCTAAGTCTGGGATATCTCACAAGACCTTTACACAGTCAATTAAAGACCTTTTTTCTTTCCAGTCCTTTTAACTAGACCTAGGAAAAAAGCTGCAGTTCATTTATAATAAAATGATTTCATTTCCATTATGCTTCCCAGCCTCCAGAAACTGTGTCACAAATCTGAGCTTAGCACTGGTAAACTGATGAGGCAGTGAGGGACTCCCAGTCAGAAAAAGTTTTTTGATGGAAATGCAATTGCCTTTTCTGAATTTGGAAGACTCCTGTTCTCCCAAAAGCTTTTCATCTTAGCAAAACAAACTGACTGAACCAAAATGTTTTGTTTTGAATTAAATCCACATTGATAGAATTTGCCTACGGTACTGCAGAGCCTCAGGGGCTTCTGCTTCAGATGCTGCCTGACCTCATTCTACCCTGTAAGGCTTTACTACATCTGGCCTTACATGTTCTCATTCTGTAAATATTCTGGAGGAATTAGTACCGATAGGAACAAGCTGTGTGTGTATGTATGTGAATATACATAAAGATTTTATATATGCACACATGCATAGCTTTGGTGTATATTTATATGTCTCCCCAGAGAGCAGCAGTACAGTGAATTCTTGAATTCAGACTGGAAAACAAATGTTCAAGAACCACACTCATTCTAGAAAAATAGCTGGGGAGCCATCCCTCCAGTCAAACTTCCTGAAGTTGTAAATGGCTTCCAAGGACAAGATACCTCAAGGACAGAGATCAGTGACCAGGTCTGACTCCAGTGCCAATTCACAGCCAGTCACCACCTGTCTGCTCATTCAGTCTCTCTGCTTTCCTTTGCTTCAGTTTTTTGTAAATTTAAAGGTTGGCCACACGTGCACCAGTTGACCCCCCTGCTTGTGTTTCCAAGTCCTTGTCCAAAGTGCCAGGATGAAGATGTTGCACATGCTGTCAAAAGCGGAAGGACTGAGAGGGTGTGTTAAAGGACCACACGGCTTGTAAAATAAGCAGTAATGGAGTCTGCCTAATTAGGAGCTCTGTATTAAATCCTGAGTAACAGCCAATTAACTGATCTGAGTGGTCCAGATGATCAGATTATCACAGCACAGCTACTTGCGGAATACGCTGTGAGTATCATCCAGAGCGCAGACAGTAGCCTGCTTTCATTTATCTTTCTCTCTTTCCAGTTAAGTATTAGAAATTACCTCCATTTCTGAAAGACACCACAGTTAGATTATTGCACAGACTCCTCTGAAAGGCTGTTCAAAAGATCTGCAATTTAGGAGCACTGTTTGGCAAACTTATTCCTTCCACCCTCTAAGAGGGCAGGAAAAAGAACTACTTGAATTTATTGTTTCTATGTAGCTTTACTCAAACACATCTTTTCCAAAGGATATATATATAAATAAAAAGATGCAATATGGTTGCTCTTTAGGTCTCCAGTAAACAAATGACTTCTCATCTCTAGACATGAACATCTAGAGTTGCTGATTTCAATAAAGCCAGCTGCACTTGTATAACTGATTTTAGATAAGTGCAGTGTTCTCAGATGCCTTATTTGAATAACAGAAGGATAGAATTTGACAGTTAAATTTCAAATATCTGGTATTTCTTTTTTTTTTTAGGATGGTTCAAGAACTATTTAGGTGTTTAGTCCTTTACTACTTAACTGCTACTAAAATCAGTCCCATAATTAAACTCTGCATTGTATGGTTCTCTTTATAAAGAGTATTTCTTCTTTAATCATATTCTGGAGATTGGGAAGGAAAGAGGGAAGCACCATTATGAAAGGTCAAATGCAGAGGAAGACAACTGAGATACTGATTCCTACCCAAGAGATCCACCTTGCTGATTGTCCTTGAGGCTCAGCATGTGGCAAATCAAACTGGGTGTTGGGAAGTGGTTCAGACAGGCAGATTCACCCAGGCTGTCCAAGGCATTAGTCAGGGCTTGTCACAGGTGGTTTTCCCCTTTCCCTCTGCAGTCTGAGAGGTACTCCATAAGCACTCAGATTTGCCTTGTGTGTCTCTTGGTGGAAAACAGGTGGGTGGGAACAGGGAAGAATTGGCACACCTGAAAAATTATTTTTTCTGCTTCTAGCTCCACTTCTTCCTCCCTTTGGTTACATCCCCAGTTTCATTCCCCAGGAAGTCTGCTAGCCCAGGGCATATGGCTGGGACAGGGTGCTGAAAATTAAAGTGGTCAGGGAACTATGTGGGACTGCTGCCTACCTCAAGCCTTAGCAGAACTGTCCATCTCTGATCATGTCTTAACCCTTATTTCTTCCAAGTCACACCTATACTTCAATTTCCCACCTATACTTCATACCTTCTAAGCTGAAATTTGCTTTAATCTGTACCATGCTGCATTAGACGGTATCAGAGACAATCAAAACAGCCCTGTCTTTAATTCCTATGATTCTTAAAAGGCACTGAAATGGTGGTTTTGAAGACACGGTTGAAGAAATCTCAGTCTTCTGGAGCTGTGTTGAGTTTGATGGAGATTTGCACGAGAAGTAATTCTGGAACAAGCTGGGCTTCTTCATCTACATAATACAACTCTGTCTATAACTTTTCAGACTCCTCTCCTGCTGTTTGTGGTTTTTTCTTTGTTTGTTTTGTTTGTTTTCCAATTCTACTGTACATGTAGAGATTACAGAAAGTACCTCATTTTTCTGACCTAAAGACCATATCAGGACTAACTTTAACAGTGAAGGACCTGAGACAGAAAAAGGGCACTGGAATAACTCAAAGATCAGCAGTAGACATTAAATCTAGTGCAGTGACATTAAATCTAGCACACAATGGTCTGCTATAGAAATAATTTTAGGAAAGGAACTGGATGGGAGAGCACAGAAATAGCAAGATTCTGTGAACTGTGTAACAGTTTGGAAATCACAGCAGAGATACAGCCCCAGCAAGGGTGAGATAACGTGGAAACAACCACAGAGTTTAGACTGTAACAGCAAAGCAATAGTGACTCAACATCAGCTGAATGTTATTCTAAACTTGAACACTGGGAACTCAAACACAAAGGTTCTATGCACTGAACAGATTTGCTCCTCCTGGATGGGAATTGAGAGCTCACTCCTGCACATTGTCTTCTGGAAAAGGATATTGCTCACTCCCCACAGTTGCATTGCAATAAGGCAAATGCAGGTGGAAGCAGCAGAAGTCCAGCACAAGGCATTTGCCTAGTGATTGTCTTTTCCACATGGATCACAACACTGACCCACAGCTGCACTTCCTGAGGCTTCAGAAGAAATGAACTCTGCATGTTTTATCTCTGAACTCTCTGGATGTAACCTGGGCCATAGAGTTCACTTTTTTTTTTTTCCAAATGTCCTGAAAGAAGCCAGAGGAATCCTTCCAAAGTATTCTTTTCTCCGTTCCCCACCCCCTTTCCACCTATTCCACCTCATAGGCAGCAATTAACAATGAAGCAGAGAATAAACTTACCGGGCATGTGTGTTTCCATGTTGCCTGGAGGTTTGGCTGGAAGTTGCGTCAGTGCTAATAGGATGTGGCTAACGCTGATCCTGAGCACAACCTGCTCCTGCACTGGCTTAAGCAGTGAGCAGCACTAGCAGCTATTTCCATCCTGGCTTGATCCTGCTTTAAGCAAACCACAAACAAGCTAATTAGCGAGACCTTCTGTTTTGGTGATTACCTTCATGGAGGAAAGAAGGGGAAAAAGACAATGTTCCCATGACATGAGGGGCCATGGCAATTCCCTGCTGGAACTTCAGCGTCTTGTCTTCATGCTCCACAACGCCTCAACAAGCAACATAACAGGCACAGGCATGTTTTGTCCTAACTCCCCAGAAGGCAGTGGAGAGGGAGTGGAAGAGAAGAAGCAAAAAAAACCAGCTAATGCAGAACCAGGGCTCTACAGCAGAGCCAGCTCTATCCAAAGACCCATCATTCGAGGGTTAAACCATCCTGGAGGTGGTTTCTGTGAGGAAGAGTGTCTTTATATCTGCAAAGCTTTGCAGTGCTTCCAGGTAAGAGGTAAGTGCAGAAACCTTTTTATAAAGCTCTATTTCAAGTTCTCAAGTTACCTTACTGCCTGGATGCAGCACTGTCATTCCTGCATGAAATATTCAGGGGATTATCTTGTAATCAACAGTCTGATCAGAATAGGTGATGGATCCTGCTTAGCCTTCAACCTTACAATTTAAGCAATATATTGGAAAGAAAAGTTATTGATGCCCAGTGCCATCTGAGAAAGGACTTTTAGTTGCTAATGTAATTAATTGGACTTCAAATATTTTTCTTCTTTTAGTTTATTTATGGTTTCTCTAATGTGAGAGGGAGAAATGGATTTATTCAATGACTGAATAAAGTCCAGTGGTTCCATTGGCTTGTGAATTAGGACCACGCATTTTGTCATGACCTAAGGAAGGAACAGAAGTCGTCTGTGTCACATACAGATGTGCTGATGCTCTCTGGCTGTGCTATCAAACATGCTGAGTATATAAAAGGAGCACTGCAGCTGTTGTGTCCCAAAAATTGGGCTGGGTGATGTAAAATTTTCCCAGAATGGTTGAGAAATGTGTATGGTGCTTTAAACTCATTCATTTACCCCACTGTTCTTAGTCCCTCGTTTGGAATAGCATTTCCTAATTTCTAAGTAATGTATCAACAGGTATCAAATACTTTTTTCTTTTTACCCCTGCTAGTAACTCTCAGAACTTCATTCAGAAGTTTTGAAAACAATTAATCTCTTTCCTAGCTAGAGAACGAATCTACTGCTTTCTATAGACTTATCTCAGGGAGAGGGAAATGAAAACTTTCTGAAAATTACACTATTTTATATCCACAATCTCCACTGCATCTACTAAGCACAAAACCAGAAAGGCATACCTGCTAATTTTGGAACAGTATAGGAATGCAGAGCCAGGTCCTGCTGGGACCCCTGTGGATTTATAGCTCTGCCTGCACAGGTTCAAATTACTATAAGCCATAAGGATGGGTGCATTACAGGTAACACAGTTAGCTCAGGTAATAAATAATATACACAGCACGCAATATGATAGGAAGCAATATCCAGGTGGTTAGAATGGAACTGGGATTGTAGTCTATTTTCAAGACTTTCCAATGGAGAAAATCATATCTTGGCATCACCGTGTTTCCTGAGGTACCTGGGCATGACATTAGTTGATAAGGCAGAGCTGTGACAAATAATACCAATATACTAGATTGTGTTTCACTGCTGTAGAGGAGTGGTGCTTGCAAGTCTGTAAAAGTTAGCAGAGAGATTAGGTGCTTTTAATTATTAAGAAGTTATGTAAGACTCCTCCCCAAATCCATTTGACATTCCTGTAAATCTATCCTGTAGCACACTCAGCAATCCAGACTGAGTTCTGAAGTGCTGGGATGTGTCCCGAATCATTGGTGGAAAGGCAAGGACTAGGGTAGCTCCAAACCATCCAGAATCACAAACAGTCTGTACAAGTTGGAAAACAGTACTTGAGGGAAAAAAAGCTTGGATTCATGCTCAGATTATGCAGCTCTGTACTAAGCAGAGTAGCAAGTCCAGAAATTGTAGGCTGGACTATGCTCTTCACTTCTGTCAGGGAAGGATGCTTCTGAAAATATTGGAGCTGCACTAAATCCAACTACTCCGTAAGAAAGGCAATGAAACCTCCATGAAGGGGGTTGGAGACCGTGGTCTTACCAGCACCACCTGAGCCTTAGGCAAAAGACACCTCTTTTTAGGGCAGGCTGCCTGAAAAAGTTTGATTCTCATGCCAGCAAGTCAAAGCCAAAAATGTATGTATACCTGCTCGGTCTGCTAAAGGAGATGTAATATTCCCTTCCTCTTTTTCTTTCCTGCCTGTCTGTTCCTATGACAGGATTTTCAAGGAAGAAGCTTCTTCTGGCCTTGAGCACAACAGGGATTTGGAACACATAGGTACTAGCCAGGCCTGAATAATAACACATAAACCACCCCAAAGGCCACAGGACTCTGTTCTGTAAGCAAAGCCAGCAGCTTCTCATGGTCTAAGCTGGTGCCTGACTCACACAGTTATCTGATTAGAAGACCTGTCTGCAGCCATGAAGCCTGAGGCTGCAATCCTGTCTGCTTTCATGAGATAAGAAGGGTCAGTCTGGGTGAGAAAAAAAGGAGCATTCCAGTAACAGTAAGAGGAAGACACTGCCTTTACCTGCTATCCACTCCTTTTCATGGAATCAGAGAATGGTTGTGGTTGGAAGGAACCTTAAACTTCACCCAGTTCCAACCCCCTGCCATGGGCAGGGACGCCTTCCACTATCCCAGGTTGCTCAGAGCCCCATCCAACCTGGCCTTGAACACTTCCAGGGATGGGGCAGCCACAGCTTCTCTGGATGAGCTCCTTTGAACTCTTTCTCTCATTTGCTCTGCACAGCTCAGGCTGTGCCAGTGCCTCACTGCCCTCAGGGGAAAGACTTTTTTCCTAATATCTAATCTAAACGCACTCTCTCTCAGTTTGAATCCATTGTCTGGCCCTCACCACTGCAGGTGGCTGTTCCAGGAGTTGCTGACCTGCAGCTTCAGGTGAACTGCTGTGCAATGGGTGACCCAAACCCATCTGTCAGGGAGCTCAACATTCAGAGCCAGCTCAAGAAGGAGCTGATGTGAGGATGGAAGTAACCTGGTGACAGAGATCTACTGCAGTAAGTGGGGCTGGTACCAATTAAAACTTAGTTTCTCTCCCTGGTGTTATTGTGGTCCCAGAGCAGAAGAAAGAGAGATGCATAGAAGGCCTGCACTTCTAGTACTGTGCAGCAACAGAGGACATCTTGAATGAATAATAAAGACAAAAAGGGCTTACAGCTCAATGTGTGTTGAATCCACAGCTGAATGGCAAAAGAGAAGAAGCAGGGATCTGCCTGGTTACACTACAAAAAAAATACATCTTACCTTTTTAGCTGAAAGCACAGGAGTTCTTGCTTGCTCCCAAAGAAAGCCTTTCATGCAGATGGGGAGGTGTTTTGACTATTTAAACATGTGACGGTGGCATTCATTATTTAAAAAATGTTAATTAAATGAGATGTTTAGATAATCCTTGTCTTTCAAAAATGCAAATGGAATTAACAATCTTCCCTCTCTCATATTTTTGAGAAATTAGTGCTTCCCAGTGAAACTCCTTCACTGACACCAGATTCCTCCAGGACCAAAAACATTCTGGAAAATCTTTTGTATTCCATGGCCTGGTCAGACCAATTGGAATTTAAATCCTGGTTAATTTATCCCTGCTAGCAGTAACTACATTAAACCTGCTACTGATAATTCTGCATTTGAAAGAACTCTAACTTTTGTAATTAATACAACAGATGAAGTTCTGGTATCTGGAAATAAGGGAGATCATCACTGAGCTTTCTCCTCAAGTTGGTCTGTGGTAGGGATGAAGTAAATAAGACTGTCCCTAACCCCGTTCACAAGTACTGAAGACTTGCAGAATTTACACAGCCTGTCCTTAGCACACAATTTCTTTGCATCCAGCTTCAGGAGAAACATGTTTATGCATAGCAGAAATGTATTTGGTTGTCTGAACCATTACCAGTACTGTTTGTGCATCAGGAACATCATGCTCCTACTATGAAGTACTATGCCATAAATACTGTAGTCCCTGAATAGAGCTGGGGGGAAAAAAACTTAAAGTGTGTCACTCAGGACTGAGGTGGGGAATGCAAGGGTAATGCCTCTGAAGACAATGCTGAATGATTTGGGATATGTTCTTTAAGTATAAGCAGCTGATTCGGGGTTTGATTTTTTTGTTTATGGTTGTTGGTTTGAGTTTTTCCTTGGACTACTTTCCATGGAGAAGATGAAGGGGAACAGTGCAATCTGAAATATCTCTAGTACAGAGCACCCCAAGATGAATCAGAAAATACTCTGTTGTGCTAGTAAGTTTTATTGTTTGCTGTGTTGATACAATTAGTTAGTCAGGATTCTACAGGATAAGACAGTCTACAGAGAAAATGAGGCTTGCACTGTGAAGCTCCTTCATGATGAAACTTCAGATTAAACAACTAGGCTTCTGGGAAAGACTCATTCTGTACACTTCCGAGAGTAGCATTCACACTGGGAGGCAGAAGGGATGTAGTGCTGCACCACTGTCCCGTTGGCACATCGGAACGGGATCGTGACTATGGTGGTTTGAGTGGCCTTACAGCAGCTGCACAGGTCTTCCCATTTCTCTGTCTCGAGAGAGTACCTGGTGTTGCTTCTGCACTTGCCCTAAATGGAAAAAAGAGATAGGAAGGTTGAACAGTGCCAGACCTCATTCCACTCAGAATCCCAGTTCTTCCCTTCAAAACATCCGTGGACGGCTTTGCCTGAGTTCTCTAAACATGAACTCAGAAACAGGGGCCTGATTCCAGAGTGTGGGATGCTGCTCAAAGAGTAATGTCTGATGAGCGTAAGCATAGGAGAGGTGAAGAAACTGGTCACACACAAAAAAAAGCCCATAACTTCAGTTATCACAGGTGATGTCCAGGGCTGCTGTGTTGGCTTCTGAGCACATATGGTTATCGTTCAGCTGTATGAGATCATACATTCAGAAAATGCTTTGGTCCAAATGGTGCAAACCACACATCCATTGTTGTCCTGCTGGTTGCTATTTTTTCTTGTTCTACTTGTCTGGCCACTTTAATAACTTAGAACAAGCTGTCAATATCTATAGCTATAACCTTTCATGCTTTAAAAAGAAATGGCCCCATATCACACTCTGTCAGAGTCCACTTCTTTCTGTGGCTCTGTGGTCCTATTTCTGACTCTAATGAAATAAAATAATACATATAAAATCTGTACTTTTTCAGGTGAAACTTCAATACATATCACTTTATGGCTAAGGACCACTGACTTTGTGGACAGGACAAGAGGTCAAGAATTATTAGTTATGTCATAACTTGGACTGTATACAAGAGTTGATTAAAATCCCTGTGTGAGGGTTGGTTATCTTGGACCGAGCAGCTTTCCCGCTACAACCCAGTCTGGGAAGAGAATGTCACCTTTGGTTCCCAGTCTCAGAGAGATGGGAACACCCAGAAGGGAAGCCATGCTCCTGTTTCAAAAGGAAGTTGCCCTATAAGGTATAAGCAGTGACGGGCTGGAAATTAACCTTTTAATCTGATTATGGAAGAAATGCACAAGACATGTAGAACACAACAGCTTAGTGCCAAGGCTAACAGAGAGTTATATAGCTTATAGAGCACAGAACTCAAAACATGGCACTCAAGTTTAAAGGTCTTTTAAAGTATCATTCATCTAAATACCTATTTATGTTCTCCTAATGAAACTCAGAGCCTAGGTGCTTAACTATAGACTCAGATTCAAAAATCAGCTTTACCAATGCAAAGATAAAAATTATTTTCTTTTTTTGCAGAAATTCCTCACAGAGCCACTTCAGAGTCATTAATTTCTGGTGGAAGCAAAGGAAAGTGGGATGAACACAGCCTTTGTGTCTAACATATATGCCTTTTCTTCATGCTGGCTTGAATAGGGAAAATTCAGCATCACCAAACCACTTTAGGAGATAAATGCCAATGAGTTTTACACTGAGTCAATCAGTGAGGACAGAAACTGATGCTCCACTCACTGAAGTGAAGCCATAGTGGAGGAAAATGTTTGCTTTTACAGGAGAGAAATTGGGGAAGGACAGGTCTTGGGGCAGAGGGTGGTTGCTTTTGTTAGTTACCTCACAATGAGAAATGGGCACTTCCCTTTCAGCCACACATCCGTTGATATTCCCATACTGCAGTCTGGTACTTACTGGCCGACATTCCACTTCCACACCTAAAATAAAGCAGAAGAAAAAAGTGTTTGACATTGTTGCAGAATGATTCAAATTTAGTAGTAGAATGGCTAAGGCTTAGTAGGAGAGTAGGCCTAGAGAGCAGCACTCCAAAGTAGTAGGTTAGCAGCCTTGTTCGTGAGAATGGAATGTACTGAAGAGGTAGGAACAATAATCAAAAGATTTAGCCAAGCATGTATATAACGATTTGTTACCTTAGATACAGTAAGGGTTTGCTGAACAGTTTCTATGGGGTTTCTATGGAGTAGGACAACTTAAACAGATTTATGATTAAAAGTAGATGATTACTAATTGTTATCAGTATGAAATATGAGTTTGTGTGTGTAACTAAGTGTAACTGCTTACAAGTAAGAACTGCACGTAGACATGTTTGTGTAAAGGTATAAAAACTGAACTGAAAATGAGGGTCTTCGGAATCCTGACTTGGGACGCTAGTCCTCAGGTTCCCGGGGCCCCGAATAAAGCACCCATAAACCGGCACTCTGTTGGTTTGTGTTTTCGTTACGGGCAACAGTTTTCTGGCGACAACCAGATGGGATTCCGGGGGTAGCTGGGGCGGCTCACGAGCTGATCCACTCCATGCCGGCAACCAGGTGATTTCTGGGGAGACATCGACCCGTGCCCGACCCCGCGCCCGCCGGACAACCATCCAGGTAAGCCCGGAGGTGCTTTATTCTTTCAGGTTTGTTGGTTGGGAGCCTGCCCATAAGACGGGACCGTGAGTTTACCCGCTGGGTTGGGCAAAGGTTTTATTGGGAAGCCTAGGCGCTGGTCGTAAGACGGGGCGAAAGCCGCGCTGAACCAGCACTTGTCACTCATAGCGAGACTTGACAAGTTGGTATAGGAAGGTATTGGTTTATACTGTTCGTATCGAACTGTTTACTATTTGTATTGTACTGTTTGCTGTTCGTATTGTACTGTTTATTGTGTGATTGTACAGTGTGTGTGACTATGATGCCTTTTAAAACCTTTAGGGCACTATCTTGTGCAGAAAATGATATCCCTAGCGATTCTCCGCTTGGTTGCTTGTTAAAACATTGGAAGGAAGGAAATTTCGGACAGGAGTTAAGTAAGAGACAATTGATTGATTATTGTAATAATGTATGGCCTCAATATGAAACAGAAGGAATGCAGTGGCCTAGGAATGGTACACTAACTTCGGAAATTATAACCCCTTGATGCAAAATTTACGAGAGAATGAGAGGTGGAATGAAATACCGTATTTAGATTTGTTTTATTATTTGGAACGTAAGACTGAATGGCAAAAGGAATGTGGTATGTTGGTGTTAAAAGAATTAGATGATAAATGTATAGGATGTCAAGAACCAGAGGAAGATGTGTTTTTGTTAGTCTCCCCCAGCATAACTCCAAGTGCGCCCCCGGGAGATAGTTTCTCTTCACGTGGGAGGGCACGATCACCCACCATGCCCCCGTTAGAATCGTCCTCGGATAAGGAAGTAACGAGAGGGCGAGAATGTGGTTTTGATAGAACTCCGCTAGCAGAACGGACTCGGAGGGGGCGAAAAGAAAGGGGAAGGAGTAGAGAAAAGAGACGGGGAGGGGGAAGGGAGACAGACGTTTCGCCCTCACCCCCTAGATTGATGGCCCCTTTGCGGGAAGCAGTTGGGGCAGCGGGGGGAACAGTAAATGATTTCGTGCTGCAGGAAGGTCCCGAGTGGGATCGGAATGTGTCTGGAGATTATAAAAGGTTAAGAATTTACCAGGAATTATCAGTAGAGGGAGAGTTGACAGAATTTAGAATAGATATTGGAGCTAGTTTTTCGGCAATGAATAAATTGATGGGGCCATTAAGTGATTCAACTGCATGGGTAGTAGGAGTTTCAGGACAAATAGAAGAGAAGACGTTTCTAAAACCCCTAGATATCAAATTTAGAGGAAAAGAGATACCGCAGGAAATAGAACAGGCTGTAGTGCCTTGGGTATGGGAAACAGGGGTCCCTGGAAAATCCAAAGCTGCTACTCCAGTTAGAATAGAATTAAAAGAAGGAGCACAACCTGTTAGAGTGCGACAATACCCAATTAGTTTAGAAGCTAGGAAAGGAATAGCCCCAATGATCTCACAGTTTCTAGTTTTAGGGATATTAAAAGAATGTGAGTCAGAGTTTAATACTCCCATTTTTCCAGTAAGAAAGCCTAATGGTAAGTATAGGTTAGTACAAGACTTGAGAGCAGTAAACCTCATTACAAAAGATATCCACCCAGTAGTAGCAAATCCCTATACTTTGTTAACATCTGTTTCTGAGAGATTTCAGTGGTTTACAGTGATTGACTTGAAAGATGCCTTCTTCTGCATACCACTGGCACCAGAAAGTTGGAAGATTTTTGCCTTTGAGTGGGAAAACCCAGAGACTGGACGAAAGCGACAGCTTACTTGGACTCGATTACCACAAGGATTCAAATGTTCACCTACAATATTCGGTAATCAGTTAGCAAAAGAACTTGAAGAATGGAAGACTACTCAGGTAAAGGAATCTCCTTTTTCATATATAATACTTCAGTATGTTGATGACATCTTCCTGGGAGCTACAGAACAGGGACTCTGTCGTCAGTTAACCATTAAACTGTTAAACATGCTGGGGCAAGCAGGCTACCGGGTTTCAAAAGAAAAGGCTCAACTAGTAAAACAGAAAGTTATTTATCTGGGATGTGAAATTTCTCAAGGAGTTCGGCGTTTGGGTGCAAATCGTATACAAGCAATATGTGCTATCCCAGTACCCCGAAATAATCAAGAATTAAGATCTTTTCTAGGAATGGTCGGATGGTGCAGGCTGTGGATTCCCAACTTTGGGCTGACTGCCAGACCATTATATGAAGCAGTAAAAGAGCCCAAGCTGACCTGGGGGACGAAGCAGGAGAAAGCATTCCAGGAACTGAAAAGAGCCCTCCAGGAAGCACCTGCCCTGGGACTACCAGACCTAACCAAAGAATTCCAGCTTTATGTCTGCGAGAGACAACGAACAGCTTTAGGAGTACTCACTCAGCGGTTGGGATCCTGGAAGAGACCGGTGGGGTATTTCTCCAAACAGCTGGACGCAGTAAGTGGGGGATGGCCGGGGTGCCTCAGAGCCGTGGCAGCGACGGTTATTCTAATTCAAGAAGCACGAAAATTGACTCTGGGGAAACACATGGTGGTGTACGTGCCCCACATGGTCATAGCAGTTTTGGAACAAAAAGGGGGGCATTGGCTCTCCTCTAGCCGTATGTTACAATATCAGGCTCTGTTAAGAGAGCAAGATGATGTTGAACTGAAAATCACTAACCATCTCAACCCAGCAGAATTCCTTAGGTCTACAAAGGAAGAAGGTGTCCTGGAGCACGACTGTGTAGAGACCATTGAACAGGTCTACGCGAGTAGAAAAGACCTGAAGGATGAACCACTGACAGATCCTGACTGGGAGTTGTATACTGACGGATCTAGCTTTGTGGAGAATGGCACCAGGTATGCTGGGTATGCAGTGGTCACTCTACAAGAAGTGATAGAAGCAAATGCACTACCCCCAGGTACGTCTGCACAAAAGGCCGAAATTTGGGCATTGGTGAGAGCTTTAATACTAAGTCAAGGAAGGAGAGTTAATATATGGACTGACTCCAAATATGCCTTTGGAGTAGTTCATGTTCACGGAGCACTTTGGAAAGAGAGAGGACTTCTTACTTCTCAAGGGACATCAATTAAACATCGAGAAGAAATTTTACAATTGCTAGAGGCAATACACAAGCCTTCGGCAGTGGCAATAATGCATGTCAGAGGACATCAAACTGATCCCGGACGAGAATTTCAAGGTAATCGACAGGCTGACCAAGCGGCTAAACAAGCCGCCAGAGAGGTATGGACTCAGATGGCTCTTTTACCCGTTCGGAATAATCCAGCAATAGCATATATGGAAGAAAAACCATATTATTCACAAGAAGATGAGAAATTAGCTCAAATAACAAAAGCAAGGAAAAATATTAAAGGGTGGTACATTACTCCCATAGGACAAGTAATCTTACCTGTCAGAATAATGAAAGCAGTACTCGAGATGGAACATAACAAGTGCCACTGGGGTGCAGAAGCAATGGTAAAATTTCTGAAAAATGAGGTTCTCTCAAACCAGATGTTAACATTAGCAAAAAGGGTAAATGCAATGTGTCCCATGTGTATTAAAAAAAACCCAGTGGTCAGAAAACAGGTACAAATGGGAAAGTTACAGATGATAGGACAGTTACCAGGAGACTATTGGCAAATAGATTTTTCTGAGTTGCCTAAGGCCCAATCCTATAAGTATTTGTTAGTATATGTTTGTACCTTTTCAGGATGGCCAGAAGCCTTTCCATGCAGGACTAATCAAGCAAAGGAAGTAGTTAAGACTCTTCTGAGAGAAATTATTCCGAGATTTGGGGTACCTCTAGGGTTATCATCTGATCGAGGGCCACACTTTACCGCAGGGATAGTGCAAGAAATATCTGCTATATTAGGAATAACATGGAATCTCCATACACCATGGAGACCGCAATCTAGTGGACAAGTAGAGAGGATGAATCAGACATTGAAGGGTCAATTAAAGAAAATTTGTCAAGAAGCAAAAATCCCGTGGCCCCAAGCGCTACCTCTTGCCTTGCTGAGAATCAGGATTAAACCCAGGGAGAGAATAGGAGTAAGTCCATACGAAATATTGTATGGCAAGCCCTATCATGCAGCTACCTATCAAGGGGATCCTCATGTGGTGGGGGATCAAGCAGTGTTTAACTATGTGTTATCCTTAAATAAAACTCTCACAGCCCTCAGAGGAGCGCTGCAGTGGAATCGACCTCTGCCCCTGGAGAATCCGGTTCATGACATTTCTCCAGGAGACCAAGTCTATGTGAAAAACTGGTCAGTGGAACCGTTAAAGGAAACATGAGACGGTCCTCGCCAGGTGATAATGACCACTTACACGGCGGTGAAGGTCGAGGGAATCGACAATTGGATCCATTACACCCGAATCAAGAAGGTTCCAGTCTCGTGGTCGGTAGAACCTCTCTCACCTACAAGGATGGTATTTCGAGCCAACCATTGAGGATCGTAGTATTCCTGGGGTTGATGAGTTTAGCAGAGACCACCGTGAGAATTGAGACCCCAGATCCTTATTTATTTGTACCAGAGTACACTGATGTGAATTTAACCTGTCTGTTTTCTGATGACCAGGGAGCTGAATTAAGAGATGTTAAAGTCAAATGGAGATGGAGAGATCAAGATCGAGCCATGACAGAAGGAGTGACGACAGTTTGGGATGCGACACAACAAAAAGGTTATACCGTCCTGCAGGTACCCAAAGTGTCTAAAGCTATGGAAGGAACATATATGTGTGTAGTTTGGATTTGGGAAAGTTTTGATTATGAACATATAGAAATACGGACAATAAACACGACCCAGAAAACGGTGACCAAAGTGCGAGTTATGCCCACTAGGAAACAATTTGACATGTGGGATGGTCCTCCCTTAAAAATCAATTGTGCCTTCCAATTTGATAATTGTCAGAAATCAGTTAAAGTAAAGTGGTGGAAATTGAATATGACAAATCAATCTTAGGAATCACAAAATCAAGGAGTTAGCTGGTGGTCTAACAGTAAGGGAGGTAAAGGGTGGCTGAATATTTCTGATCCCAGAGTAGGAAAAACAGAGGGTACATTTCTTTGTGTGGTCTCATGTGGAAAAGAAAAAGATTACGGGATAAGGACAGCAGTGGCCGTACCACATCAAGGAGTAAGAGTTAGACCAGAACACAGTGTTTACCCGGCCCAGGAAGGAAGTGATCTGACTTTAAGTTGCAAAATTTCAGAAGGACAGTATTCTGAATATGGGTGGTGGTTTAAGGGACAGAACTTGAAAGTCGGGAAGAGACATCAGATTGAAAAGAGGGCAGATGCAATAGTTTTGAAAATCAAAGAAATACGAAGAGGAGAAGATGAGGGCCAATATACTTGCTGGATAAATAGAGAAGACTGGTGGGATACTGGAATTACTGTCGTCTACATAAAGACTGAAAGAACAACCCGGCAAGTAAGTAACCTGCAGATTCCAGATCGAGAAGTAGAACAAGAAAACCTAGTCGTAGGCCTAATTCGTGATTTTGGGAGAGTACAGAATGTCACAAAAATCACTGCATGTCTCCCTATGCCTTATGCTGCAGGAGACCCAATCCCATGGGGAATAATTCCAGTGCCAGAAATTCCTAAAGTGTTTAAGAATACTACATGGAATTGCAGATTTGTAACCAAAACATGGAATGAAATGACAGATGCATGTTTATTAAAAGACAAAATGACCAAAAAACAATGTGAACAGATGCCCGGATTTTTCCGATGGGTAGTAGTTGGGACATGGGTAACAGGCGAAGACATTGGCCAATTAAAGGGATCTTGTTTAGTTACAGATTTGGTAACATACCCCTGTTCTAAAGTTCCAGTTCAAATAAAACGAGAAAAACAAGAAGAAGTATGTCAAAATATTACTAGCTCTACAACTATGGAGGAGTGGCAAACGATTTGGGGACCCAGCCTACTAGAGACTTATAGTTATATTGGAAAAGTACACTGGTGTATTCACTGGAAAGGGAAAAAGAATCAAACTTATTCTGCAGGAAATAGAGGAAATCATAATTGGAGGACAGAAACACGTACAAAGGAGAATTGGAATTGTATTCGAATATACACATGCGATACCCCAGACGATGAAATAGGCTTGATACCAGTCAAAACACTCTTGCAGTTAGGATGTGAATGTCGAGGATATAATCATACTATTAAAGGATCTGTGAGAAACATTGATTGTCGTACCACCACCGTTAGGAGTCCAGGAAATTTAGTGTGGGTAATGGGGCATGGCCAGTGGACCACCCACATGCCAATAGATGGTCCTGTTGTGCCTGTCACACTAGGGATACCTACTCTCTGTCCATTCTGGAAACAGGATAAGTTAACATTAGTAGAAATACAACCACGGGGAAAAAGAGAAATTAGTAAGGACATTGATGACTTGAGGTTGGGAGATTGGCATGAACCATCAGCAGGAGTTAAATTTGGATGGGTATTAGAATCTTTGTTTGCACCAATCTCAACATACCGAAACAGAGAGATGTTGTTTAAATTAATGGGACAAACTGAAAGGTTAGCAGCGGTCACTAAGAAAGGACTTAAAGATCTAAATTTACAATTACAAGCCACCACTAGGATGACAGTACAGAATCGAATGGCTTTAGATTTAATCCTATTAAAGGAACACAGAGTCTGTGGATACCTGCATGCAAAGGACGACCATTGTTGCGTGCACATCCCAAATGTCACTCAAGAAGTAGAGAAAGATATTAGTCAATTAGAACAAATTGACGAAAATGTTCATGAATTACAAAAGGAAGCAGAACACAATTGGATAGGAGAATTATTCAGCTCCCTAGGTCTTCATGTGTCAGGATGGATATCTTCTGTTATCCAGTACGGAATATTGATTGTAATAATTATTGTCATAGCCATGATTGTTTATAAGTGTCTTTTAGGAATGATTGTAAAAGAAGGTCAACATATGAGACGCATCATGAAAGCCATAACAAGAAAAGAAGTAATCTCACCGCAAGATGGATCACCTCCTGTTCATCAAGAAACTGCAGCCTGAAGATTGCTACATTTGAGCATCCTTGCAGGAAAAGCCTGAAGAATGCTCAAAAGGGGGGACATGTTGCAGAATGATTCAAATTTAGTAGTAGAATGGCTAAGGCTTAGTAGGAGAGTAGGCCTAGAGAGCAGCACTCCAAAGTAGTAGGTTAGCAGCCTTGTTCGTGAGAATGGAATGTACTGAAGAGGTAGGAACAATAATCAAAAGATTTAGCCAAGCATGTATATAACGATTTGTTACCTTAGATACAGTAAGGGTTTGCTGAACAGTTTCTATGGGGTTTCTATGGAGTAGGACAACTTAAACAGATTTATGATTAAAAGTAGATGATTACTAATTGTTATCAGTATGAAATATGAGTTTGTGTGTGTAACTAAGTGTAACTGCTTACAAGTAAGAACTGCACGTAGACATGTTTGTGTAAAGGTATAAAAACTGAACTGAAAATGAGGGTCTTCGGAATCCTGACTTGGGACGCTAGTCCTCAGGTTCCCGGGGCCCCGAATAAAGCACCCATAAACCGGCACTCTGTTGGTTTGTGTTTTCGTTACGGGCAACAACATTGCTGAAAACTGTTTTTTGTAACTCAGTTCCCCTTATTCCTGAGACTGCTGGTAGCAAGGTGTTATTCCTGGTAAGATCCTTAGTGAGGGGTGTCTCCTTAGAGGAGTTAATGTAGAGTTGTGTGACTGTATCACACTACAGCCCTAAAATTCCACTGGAGAGCAGGGTTTCCCTCATGTTTCTTTTCAATTGACTGCTTTGTTTTAAAGTCACCTTGGCCATCTAACACCCGCCTTTTGGTTTCTGTGTTACACAACTCTCCTTTTAAAGACAGTTCAGTGGTACATGAGGCAAGGAGTACAGGGAAGGGTGACACACAGGGGAACTCCAACATCCTGATGAGAGAAACAGAGCACCCTGACCTGGCTGTTCCTGTGCCTGTCACAGGAGAGACATCCCATTGCCTTGGGATGATGCCCCTTCAAGGACAGTCAGTGGGAGCAGCAGCTCTGCAGGTCACCTTAGAGACTGAGGAGAGCCACTGCCTTCTGGACTGTGTGGGACTCCTCATGCAATGCTAGGGAGGAACACCACTGACTTAGCATGGGATTTTTAGGAGAGGAACAAAAGGTGGGGGAAGAGAAGGACTAAGTGGTTTGGTGAGGAACAAGCATGGGGAAAAAAGAAAAGAAAATAAAGTCCGTGTTTCTGGCTCCAGGGCTGGAACTACAATTTCTCTTTTAATGATTTCATCACTTCAGTTGATAAAAATTGTCCACCTGGAAGGACGATTGTGTCCACCCAACTGAAAAGCACAAGCCAAATAATTGTCATGAGAGGAAACACAGCTTCATCCCCTTTTTGATCCTGACTTATCGACTTGCTTTTGAGTTACTTTATTACTCTCATTTACTTTTTTTTTCCTCGTAGGCTGTGCCTCCTCTGCAAAGGCAAATGCTTGTAACTTAACAAGACATATACAATTGGGATCAACAGAGAAAAGGTGTAAGAAGCAGAGATGCAACTGTTAAGTGGGAAAATAAGGAATATCCTTTGCAATTATCAAGCCCTCTGCCAGTTCCACAAAAATCCAGTGAGAAAATAAGCCTGTCCACTGACCACTGTCATGCTCCTACGTGCTTAAAACCTGGACCAAAGCTCTCAGATACACTAACAAACTCCAGTTATGACGGTATTACATAGAAAGGGAAATTGGCTTCTGAAATAACCTTTGCCTAAAGACATGTAAGACTCTACTGAGCCAAAGGCATCACCCTGGGCTTGAGAGGAGCTCTTTGCCCAGTTCTTATGGTACTGAGACATTTGGAAGGTAGACTCTCTCAAGATCTTGCAAGGCAATGTAATCTGTGTCCATGAGAAGCTAATTATGCTCTTGTCTGACTTTAAGAATAATTAAATTGCTGTGGTTTTGCAGTAGCTTTGCCAAGCCTTGGTGTTCCCTGGAGAGTATGTAACAGGCTGTGTGTTGCTACTGAGTGCCCTGGTGGCAAGATATAAATACAGAGGAGGGAAAAAGAGAGTCTGCTGTCTAAAAGTATCTGTTTGATTCAAAGCTATGTGTTAATCATCATCCTTCGATTGATAACCCACAGGTAGCTGGCTGGAGGCAGTATGTTGGGTTTTTCCTTATGAAAGGCCCTGAATAGGGAAGCACAGGGCTGTGCTGTAATACAGGGCTTTTCAGTTTTGACCTATATCCAGGCAAACAGCAACAGGAATAAGGATCTGAAGGTCCATACAATATGGGAGTTTTTACGTGCACACCATTTCACTTACATCAGTTTGCTTTTGCTGCTGCAAGGAGGTATCACTTTTAAATAACTGTTTAATGAATATTTGTGTTGAGCTGTGCTCATTTGGGACTGGGTTTCTCCTCAGTTACTGATTGGCACTCTCAATTAGTGCAGCCTGCCCACCACCCTTCTCTGAAATCTTAAATCTGTTTTGGTTAATAAATAATTTTGGGTATTCCTTACTTGAAGCCTGGTAGATCAAAGCTCTCTCAACTAAATTACCTCTTTGATCCATTTGATGACAGTCTATCTCAGTAGCTTTCTATTTCTCAAGCTAGAGCTCAGTGATTATATAGACAGGCAGTGGCTGCAAACTCCCTAGGAGTTGACATCCTTCATCAGGGGTATTATTGCAGCAGTTCCTGTGCCAGTGTGGTGATGGGCTGCTATGCTGGCCATCTTTTATTTATTAGCACATGCATAGCAAAAAAAAAAAAAGAAAATTAAAAAAGTAAAAGACATAACAGGACACAGGCAAGACGTTGATATTCTGACCTTATAAGAGAATACCAATCTTTTGTTACTTCTTTTAAAATTTTAAATATCTACAGTATTATTAATTTTTTACTTACAGGGGAGAAAACTGAGAGGTTTGCTGTTCACAAAAGCATCAGAGATTCATTTTAGAAATGAGAACCCAACCCTGCAATCCTTCCTTATGTAAGCAAAACCCTTTCCTACACTCACAGCCTGACTGACATTTGGATGCACGAAATTAAGAGTTGCAGGACTGACTCCTAAACTGCCAAATTTAAGATGCAGTCAGGCTGTTCCATAGGAGTGCACCTTTGTCAAGCATTTCCCCTACCATTTTTTGGTTATTATATCATCAAAAACTAGTACTGCTACTAGGTTTTGGGGGTTGGTTTTTTCTTTTGCTAAATTAATTTCAAGTTGATTGATTATTCATGAAGTGTTTTCCTCACATATTCAGTAGTATCAGGTTATGTGCCTTGTCAGGCTGTCTGTGCAGTGCTGTTCCTGTTATCACCAGATGAACAATAAAATAAAGCATTCATAATTAACATCTGCATAAAATGTGGAGAGTATCTATTTCTTTCTAAGCACTTGTGAATACTGTCAAAACACGTGTTCTAGATGACAAAACATGACAGCAGGATCCCAATCAGAGGGCGGAATTCTTTGATGGTTTATTACAACCACACTGCTGAGCTCTGTTTCATTTAACTGCACATTATGCAAAATGCAGCTCCTTACACAGTAGCTTACACTCTCTGCAATTTCTATACAAGACTCCTGGCTCATTTACTTACATGTGTCACAGCAGGTGTTACCAATTTTTGCAATTCTGCCCTAAAACAACAAAAAAACAGAAAATTCAAATTTTGGCACAAGCGATACACATTTGTTCTGCTGAAAGAACCCAAAGAATGTGTATAACAGGATATTAGGGAAAAAAAAACACCCACCTGTATCTATATTATATAAAAATATAAATCTACTTTAATAGTCTTTTCTTTATCCTTTTTAATGCTTTGAACTGGTGGCTGTATTTTCTGATAGCTGATTTGAAATAGTTTACTATATTAGCAAGTTCAACACCAGAAAAATCTTGCTTTCACCTTCTAGTAGGAGCTTTCTAAAGTAAAAACATTGGATATAAATAAATTCCTGGAAACCAGAGTGATAAAATCAATAGCATTCAAGTCTTATATCTGTTTAAGAAACGAAGTTAAACAGTCATTCATTGTTATTTCAGCAGTATAAATGAAAGTATGTCTATTCCACAGTAGCTGAAAATGTACAAACAAATCAGCATAAAACATCACATCTGTCAAGCTAAAAACTTTGTTTCTTGTTTCACTACTACCATTCAGAAAATAATTCTCAGAAATATGTGTATGGTGCAAATTGTTGAAAACCCATAGTGAAAGGAAAAAAGGAGCAATATTTACTCTGCAGGATGATGCCATTGTTGTACTAAACCCTGAGCTTCCTACAGCATTGTAAAACTTCATTTCCCTAACCTCAGAGAAAAAATGTCTTAGTATTTCAGATGCATATTTATTTGGAAAAAAAAAAAAAAAGAGGGGTTGATCTGATTGTTTTCTCAGTTTGTGTAATTATTTACTGAGTTTTCCTCTGGACATCAAACTGAAAATTATATATTTTATATATTTTACATAAATATAAAATTTTATATATATATAGTTAGAAGAACCATTTTCATATGTTTGATACCTCAAGTAGTCAGCTTCATGTTTGCTTATGAACAGAGTTACTTCTCCCCCACAATACTGCCCCACAAAAAAACAACATATATTTTAAAACGGAGAAAACTTACATCTTTCTGAATTTCAAAGGAAGTTCAAATTCAGTTTAGCCAAGGGGCTGGGAGAGGGCTGGGGTTTCCCACCCTAACACACATAAGGTACCCATATACAGCACCATAAACATGACAGAGTCCATTAGAAATCCTGGAAACAGGAGCCATTTCACTACTTACTCCTTCAGCCAAGCATCTTCTGGAATCAAATGGAGGACAGCTCGTGATTCTCCTTTCCCAGACAAATTCCCCTTTCTCATTGACTCTGCAGGAGTGACTGTCACAGCCATCCTGAAGGGTTTCATTTGGCTGTAAAGATTTAAGGGTTGTTAGCTTCACGCAGAAACAACTGGGGACAGGAAGTTTTCATTCATTTACTGATATTTCAATGAACCTACCATGGTGGTGACATTATAAAACACAGAAATCTTTAGTGAACAGAATTGTTTATCAACTATTTACTCATCTCCTATTTACTTCCACAGCCATATTGGTTACAGCTCTGTCAAGACTGCCAAAGCCTGACCTTTTCCAGCTCTCAAAAGGGAAGAAATTTCCATTAACTTCAATGAGAAACTTCTCTAAGTGAGAAACTTGGGAGTTTAGCCTATGAATTGTCTTTTAAAGAGATATACATTAAACTATTTACCTTCTGACTGAGTTGGGAGCTTCTTTAAAAAAATACATAAAAACACGCCCCCACCAACACCCAGAATCATTTAGGTTGGAATAAACCCTTAAGAACAAATCCAGCCACTAACCTCACACTGCCAAGCCCACCACTAAACCATGTACCCAAGTGCCACATCTACACATCCCTTAAATCCCTCCAGGGATGGTGACTCCACCATTGCCTTGGGCAGCCTGTTCCAGTGCTTCACAACCCACTTTCAGTGAAGATGTTTTTCCCCATATCCAATCTAAACCTCCTCTGGTACAACTTGAGGCTGTTTCCTCTTGCCCTGTGACTTGTTACCTGAGAGCAGAGCCTGACCCCCACCTGGGTGCAACCTCCTGTCAGGGAGTTGTAGAGAGTGAGAAGGTCCCCCCTAACCCTCCATTTCTCCAGGCTAAACATCCCCAGCTCCCTCAGTTGCTCCTCACAGGACTTGTGCTCCAGACCCTTCACCAGCTTCATGGCTTTTCCCCATTACTCTCCCCATCTAAAACTTCTCTCAGGAAAGGAAGGAAAGAAAATTTTACATGCTGTGCCTTGTGACAGATGATGGGTTTTAACCAGAAAAATATGCATTCCTGTTTAAGGACCTATCATGCATCAAGACCAGGTTGGATGGGGCTCTGAGCAACTTGGTCTAGTGGAAGGTGTCCCTGCCCATAGTAGGGGGTTGGAACAAGATGATTTTTAAGGTTCCTCTGAACCCAAACCATTCTAGGATTCTATGCTGGATTTTTTGTTTTTAAATTCCTGTTTTCAACTTAAATTATCTATGTCACATTTTAAATTAGATTTTAATTTCCTCTAAGTACTTGTATCCCAGTTAAAGTTCCTTGTTTGCAGGTACATCTGGAATGTCACTCTATAATTTTGCACTCTGGTATGAAGCAGCCTATTTTCTCATTTACTAACAGATTCACTTTCTTGGTCAATCATCCTGAGACATAAAAGAAAAAGCACTAGTAATCCCATGCTACCTAATCAAAAAGGAGGGGGGAAAAAGCATTTTCCTTGGGTTCAGCAAAAGCCTGTGATAGCTTTACATTTATTCATAAATGAAAGAAAAAGTACTTAAAACTTACCTGAAGATATTGAATCCTTCCATCTTTCAGCCTGATGGCACAAGAAGTTGGCACACATTTTCCACAGCAAGAGCCAGGGATATCCTGCCTTCTGTAATTCTAGAAGGTAAAGGACATTTTTCTGGATTTATTTTGTTTTAACTATGCATCCTACATTTATTTTAAGAAGGATTTTTAGAAAAACTAAAATACAGTGGACAAGGTGATAGCCAGCAAAATGCTTTTTTAAACAGTAGGACTAGACTTGCTTAATCTAATTAGCTGCATACTTTTCCTTTTTTAAAAGGCTGGCATTAATCCTTGTACTGATTTATTATACAATGGAGAAAAAAGTTTATTTCCGAGTACAAAGCCTCCTGTGCCCACAAAATCCAACATTTTTTGACTATAACAGTTGCAAGGTCAGGATCACTAAACAACACACGACAGCAGGAGAGGGTAGCTTGGAAAAGTAGTTGGAAGTGCTTAAATCAGGGAGAAAAGGGCAGGATAATCAGTGGGGAGGGAAAGGGGAGGAAAAGGTTGGGGTGGAAAATTTGGACTATGGAAAGAAAAAGGAAATGGCCTGATAAAACAAGAAATTAAAGGGCATCCGAGGGGCTATGATATAATAGGGAAGGGAGGAAGGGAGAGGGAGAAAGGGAGGAAGAAAGGGAAAGTTGGGAGAAAGGGGTAAAGAAGAAAGGAAAGAAGGAAGGAAAGAAAGCAAGGAAAGAGAGGAATATGGAGCCCCATAAACAGCACAGAAGGAAAAAACAGTGGCAAGGAAAAGAGCATGGGAGAATGAGCAGCACTATATGAAGAGGAAGAAAGATAAAGAGTGGATAATGGAAAGGAAAATAAAAAACCAAACCAGAAAAGAGCCAAGTTAACATGTGAGGTGTCCCACAGTAATGTCTCCAGCTGCTCCACATAACCAACAGCTGCTTATGATGAGCTGAACATTTTCAAGACAACAAATACTTTCTTCTTGAGTGAAGGCATGCATGTCATCCATATGTTTTTTACAGAAAGAGAATTTGGGAAAGGTGGGGGGTTACTACTAAATCATTGGGAGAAAACATAGTTCATTGTTATTTAGGTGAACTTGCTCTACTAGCAAAAATGTAAGCACCTAAAGTAGGTCGTAAAATGTCCAAAAAAAAATGACCCTCCTGAGCAGAATATGCTGCAGTTGGCTGCACTTCAATTACCAGTGCATTTACTTTCACAACTTCAACATCCAGGAGAAAACAGGTGCTCCTGAGAGAATATGTACTCTAGTACTTATCTGGTTTTATCCATTATGAAGGAATTGCTGAATTGCTTTTAATCTAGGTATACCATGAAGTCAAAGACTTTGAGACAGCAAGGATCCTAAGTCTGTGTGTGAATCCCACTGGCCTTACAGGGATATATTCTGTGTCTTATTTGATAGTTTTTACCCCTCAAGCTCCACAGATTCATTACAATGGCTAGAAAGGGATATCTATACCTAGACCTGCAACTTCCCTTGGGTAGCTGCACATCTCCCAAACACAGATTCATAGTCCTTAATAAGCCCAACTGGAAATGGCCCTTCCTCCAGGGTTTTTTGTTTAGTCTGTGCTTTTGGGTCAGGTGGGGGAAAGGAGCTGTTTGGGAATTGTGTGGGTGGTGAAAGAAGCAGGAGTGGAATGTCTCCTCATTCTTTTTACCACGTATTATATTGATTCCTCTACCTTTAGTTCCTACAGCTGGCTTCTTGCCCTGAACAGCAAGAATGAATGTTTGTGTATTCTGTGTGTGGGAACATACATATGCATACGTGCTTCTGGCCACAAATTCATTCTAGTGTATCTGGTTTTTTTCATGGATCTGCCAGGTTATATTTTGTGGAGGTGAGAAAGATGCTCAGCACTGAGCTTGGCCATTTATTTACCCTTCAGAAGCTTGTGTCTATAATCATACCTTACAGGAGGGGGTATTAGGGTCCAGAACCACAAAAAGCATTCCAGATTCTCTCTTTTCCCACAGACCACATCCACATCAGCAAATAAAAGGGGTCAAGGCCAGTTTTCTGGCCCTGCAGACAAGCAGAACACGTATGTATGACTAATCTACATTGTCCACACAAAACAGGTTGGCCTTGGGCTGTCCTGTGCCCAGGTACTATTTGGAAGTTTTCTAGTCTCAACAGGCCATGTGGGACACTGCAGACAATTCTTCAAGCTAAGGGGTGTCAGGACATAATCTGAGCCTGCAGTTTTGCTGTATTTTGTTTATTAGTAGAGACGAATCTCTACAGAAACTTGACTTACTACACTTCCCGTCTTTTCCATTTCTGCTAAGGGATTGAAAATTGAACTCATCCAAAACTCTGCCCCTTTTTTTTCCAGGGACCTTATCCATGTATGCCTGTCCTGGACATCAGTCAGGAATCCCATATGATCATGTTAGAGATGTGGATTTTTGGTGCTTGCACAGGCCCCTGGGTTTGGTTGGGCCCATTGGACTTCATCCATTATCCAGGAAAAGGCAGAAGAGGAAGGGGCATTTAAGCCTTTTTCTGTGAAACCTAGCTGCTGGTTTGTGCTCTTTGGACATGGGGAGATTAAACCATCCTCTACAACTCGCTCAGGTCTCCTTCTACTTGAGGTATTGGTGTCAAAAGAGAAAACTATTTGATTTAGCAGAGCTAGTCAGGCCCTCCACTCACACAGTTGGTCAGTGAAGTAAAAATGGGAGATATTTTCCTTTGGCTTTCCCAGCCAAACTCATTCCTTGCAGGTGATGGCAGCAAAGCGGCAGCAAAGACTTCAAAAATTCAAGTGGAACTGATGGAGACAGTCACCTCAAATCACCTAAGGCATGGCTGGGAAGTGGACAGAAATACTAATGAGCCCAGCTATTGGACAATTTGGAATAGTCATGGAAAAGCCCTGAAGGATGGATATCTGGCTGAGCTGCCAATCCCTGGAGAGACTGTAGGAAAGGGGACACAGCAGGTCCTATTTCAAATTATTTGCCAAACATTATACTGCCTTAAAGGTAAGTAATCCAACATACACAATAAAATGTGCCCATGGAGCTGAGAACCATGTAAAGTTATCTTTCCTGTGCTGTGGATTTAGATCAGATTTGGTCTTATATCATCTAATTCATGGGAAGAAGGACACAGAGCCATGACTTCTCAGAGAAACCTGAAGAAAGGCAAAAGGTCCCAGAGTTATACCAAACAGAAATTGGTGTATACAGTGAAAACAGGACCTTCTCATCAGACAATTCTTAACAAGAACATCCAGACTGCTCTCACTTACCCCTGGGCACGGTGGGCAGCTCACTTTTGTACATCTCAGAGTGTATTTCCGAGGCGTTGGCTGGAAGTAGCAGTCACATGTTGTGCACTGATCCACCATCAGGCGCCTCCCAGCCTGAAACATCAGAACCAGTTTGTCAGTGAGTGACTGTCTCTTCAGCAAAACTCAAATAAACAAGCCATTTTATCTAGGATAAATCTCTTTCATTAAATCTTGCATTGTAACTCTTTGCTAGACAAACGAGAAAACCAATGCCCTCAGTTTCCAGAGACCCAAACTTTTGCATCTCTGATTTCAGAACAAGCAGCATAGCACAAGACTATTTTTCAATAAAGCCCTTTAGAAGTTCTTAATCTGAGAAATGGCACCAGCATTTCTTACTCTGTTGCTTACAAAGCTAGCAAGCAAGAAAGGAATCCTTGAAAGTCAAGAGGAAGATCTTATCATGAGCTGTCCTGACTGTGTGGTTGCCAACAGTTCATTTTTCAACTGTAATGAACTGGTTTGCCAACAAGTTTTTATTCTTGAGCCACCACAACCCACAGATGATGGGCAGAAATTGCTTGTTATTGTTCTTGTACTAATACTGCTTGGAATCTCTAAAGGCCTAAAAGCTTAAAATTGAGAAAGGACGAAATAAAACAAAATCAGAAACAGAATTACTGATTGAAGAACCCTACTTGTCCATAGTTACAAGCAAACCAGTGGCTGAGCTGGCCCACAGTGCAAATTCCCTGAGCTCTTCCCCAACACCTTTTTTGCTGGATCCCATCACCTTCTCAAAGCAAGTAAACTGACATTTCAAATGTAGAGCAAAAATGCCAAATCATTAAACGGGAAACAAAAGGACGTGGGGTTAGTAATTGGATTCCCAGCACTGAAAGGATTTCTAAATACAAAGTCTTTCTTCTGCCCAAGTGCAGAGCCTTTCACTTCAACCCCAAAATAACAAACCACTAACACTGAAGGGACAAAGTGGGAGAAGTCTATTCAAGATTTTCACAAAGAACTTCTAAAAGTTAATAAATAAAGTAAACAGATATTTCATATTGCTAGATTATGAAAGCTTTGAGTTGTGCTTCAAAAATCAATGGAATGCCACTGCTGACTTCCTTTGGAACAAGAACTTCCCATGCTACATGCTATGCATATCCTTAGATTCCTTTTTTAATTATTACACACTAGTAAATGTTCATGGAAAAAATGGAGCAAAAATAAGAAGCTGGATAAAGTAATTGTGTAAAGGTAATGCACTTGTGGGTAGTTTAGAGCCAATACTCTGACATATACCCTCAAGGACAAATGTTCTGATTAAAGGATTTTAGCTACCTTCTTATTCTGTGCCCCAGGACAACAGAGATCCTCAGGCCTCAGCCATTTTCTATAAAGCACCAGCAACAGTAATGGCTTTTTTCTTGTTTTGTGGAGGCCTAGAAAAGAGATCCTCCACATACGACATGATGGAAGAGGCAATACCAGTGGGGGGAGATCTCACCTTGAGGCCTCAGCATGGGACTCAGCTTTTGTGGTTTAACTTTTTGCAGTGAATATCATTAAGCTGGAGCGTTAAGAAACCTCAGTGGATACAGGCATGAGGATACACTCCTATTTCGCTATGGGAGAGGGATGGTGGGCTGCTTTTGGCTGGGGTAGAGTTAATTTTCTTCCCAGTGGCTACTATGGGGCTGTGTTTTGGATTTTTAATGAACAAATTCATTGTGATAATACAGATGATATATATTTTACATACACACACACACACACACACATATATATGTATATGGTGATAATATAGAGCTGGTTTTGCTGTTGGTGAGCTATTGCTTGCACAGAGCCAAGGTCTCTTCCGCTTTTCCTGCTGCCATGCTGGTGAGGAGACTGGAGGTGCCTGGAAGGCTAGGAGGAGACAGGGCCAGGACAGGTGATCCCACATGACAAAAGGGATATTCCAGACCACATGGTATTGTGTATATAAAGTGAAGGGAAGATGGAAGAAGGTGTGGACGTTTGGAGTGATGGCGTTCATCTTCCCAAGTCACTGTTACACATGATGGAGCCCTGCTTTCCTGGAGATGGCTGAACACCTGCCTGCCCATGGGAAGCAGTGAATTAATTCCTTGTTTTGATTTGCTTTGCTTGCATGGCTTTTTCTTTCCTTGTTAAACTATCTTTATCTTAACCCATGAGTTTTCCAACTTTTACCCTTCCTGTTCTCTTCCCGACCCCCCTGGGGGGGGAGTGAGTGAGCTTGGTTGGTGGCTGGGGTTAAACCACAACAGATGGATAGCAAATACCATATCAAACTCCAAATGTTTTGTTTCATCTCAACATTGGAAAGCATTCAGGCACCGGAGTGATGGTCCTAGGACAGAACACGTGGCATTCAACCCAGTGACACAAGCACTGCTCTCCACGTTCGCAGCTCCACACGCACGTGTACATGTACACATATTGTGGAGTCAGTAATTGGATTCCTTGCAAATCTGGGAGATGCCCTCATCATGTTGACCTGCTTCAAACTGTGGCTGGATTTGTTCAGTTTAGTACCATAACCATACTTAATTCAGGCCTTCTAGAAGAATGCCTCAGCAGCTCCAGGCTTTAACACCACAAAGAAAAGGTTTATAAAGCCCCAACTGATATTATAATTGATATCCTTGTCGAATCTTCTAATAGTTCTGACATTCCAATGAATACAAAATAGATAGATGAAGCTGAGTTTATATCAAAAATCACTGTTACAGGCAGGAACACAGGGATTACTAGAGACATGTTGAAATGAAATCCTCACACACAAGCGCCTCAAACTTTAGGGGGTAGGTCTTACCTTGATCCAAAGTTTGCTTAGCATGGCAGAACTGAATGAAATAATGGATTGATACATCTTTTCTCCTTTATATAACACACCTATCCTGTGTTTTCTTGGCTAATGTGAAATGAAATGTCAATATCTGCTAACCCCTCGCAACCAAAATAACCTGCATAAAGCCCAAATCTACTCAGGTCTGCCTCAAAAAATGCCACTCAGTAAAAGCCTGGGAACATAGATGAGTGATACAAATAATTCTTTTGGTAAACACAGCAACCTGCTTGGAATTCTGCCGTTGAAACCCACAGCATTGTTAAGAACAGCAGAGTGAATGCAATGCAGCAAATTACTGGAATATAATATTGGTAACCAGACATAAGACAAAAATGTAAAGGGATTAAGGACACAGTCAGTTACCAGCACGGCAGTAAAAGATTCAAAATTTGGAACTATTTAGTGAATGAGTTAATGCAGCAAAGTTTTCCCTTGATATAAAATAAAACTTGAAACCTGTTCTTCAAGGACCCAGAATAAAGGTTTTGAAATCCAGGAAGTAAAAACTTCTGTGGACAGCACATCTTTCCTGACCAGGACTCTGGAACCAGTCATTGGAGCAGAGAATAATACAAGGTAAAGCTGTAGTAACGCCAGCTGCTCGAAAGCTTTCAGACATACAGAGAATTAACTTACAATATCTCATTAAATGAAGCTTAATCGAAAAGTTCATTCATTTTAGACAAGTTCTAATATAATAAGAATTAATCAAAATGTAGTTTTGTTCAGCTGAAACACTTCATAAATTTAATTACAAATTTGGATAATTTGATTAAATAGGAATTTTTTTCAATACTGTAGAAGCAGGAATGTTTTGAAGTCTCAGAAATACAGGTATCTCTCATTTCACCTTCAAAGTGGCATTTTGTTTCAAAATTTGCTTATACTTTATTTTAAAGTATTTTTAAATATTTCAAAACACTTGAGAAAAAAAAGACTTTACTTGACAGATCAGGTAGAGGTTTTGTTGGAAGAGGAAAAAAATTAGTTGGTCGTGAAAGAATAGCATGCAAGTGGAGAGACAACTGTTTGCAACACAGAATTTATATATATATGTTTATCCTATATAACAGAAGGTGGCAGGAGCTGGGAATTACTATCCTGCTTGACATTCCCTACAAGTACGGTCTCTAGAAAGCCACAACTAGTTCTAAAGACACATTATAGAGGATACAAGGAGAAGAATCAAAGAAAAGAAGATTATTTCAGATTTTTACCACTTTTAAGCAAGTGTTCTGACAAGAAAGGCAGAGTTATTCCTTGGACTTAGTTCTCCAGGGAAGTAATCCCTACACAGAATGATGGATGTTTGATGACATGACTTTAGCTCTAAAATACTGATAAACTATGAAAAAAAAATCCAAGCCAAGGGAAATAGATGGAGAAATGTTCCCCCGTCATATCTCCTCTAAAATAGAAAGAGATTTGAGTAAATTCACCTTTAAATAAATGAAAAAGGAAGACATATGTTGACAAAGCAGGAATACAGAGGCTAAAAGTTAGGTTAAATGACTAAAAGAGAACCTGTTTCCCTGGGGGATGATGAGAATATTTAGAGCTCCTTGACACCAGAGGTGCTGCCAGAATATGGATTTAGGGAAACAATGGACAATTGACAGAGCTCGCCAAAGATAAACTCGGCATAAATGAGATCAGATGCTTAACTCCCATCATTCCCACTGTCATGGGCTGGGTTAAACATGTCTTAATCTATCCATTAAATACACAGTTGAGGAAAAATTTCCTCAGAGGGCATATCAGCAGGGATCTTGAAAGGGAAAAGAGGTCAAACAGTGAGGAAGCTCAGCTTTCCTGTTCCTGCTAATAGCCAAGGAGGGATACCTCTCCTTCCACACAGGTGGAGCAAGTCTCCATCCTTTTTTAATCTGCCTTATCCTCTAAACAGAATATGGGAAGTTTTTGCTTCCCTAAAGTGGGCAAGGATCATTTCTGAGATTAACCCTCGCAGATAGTTTCCTGTGTGCTTGGTAGTCTGCAAACCATTACATAATGCAGATTATCACTATTTCTAAGCACTTTTCTCAAGCATCCTTTCAAGATAAGGAAACACTACTGTCCCTATTTTGCAGAAATACTCACTGTCATTTAGGAAGACCATGGCAGGGTCATGAGCTGGACATAGACATGCTGAGCCCCTTGCCACTGCTTTTACTCCAAGGTCTCCCTTGCAGAGATTGTATCTGAAAAAAGCTGCCCTTTATTCTCTCTGTGTATATTCTGGCAAGTGTGTTTCCTTCAAAAGCTCATTCATATATCTAAATCTCTTACCATCACAAGTAAAAGGAATTGTATCTTACCCCAATTATAGTGCCATTCAAAGGACAACCATTCAAGGGGACTGAAAAAGAAGACAATATTCCATTTAGCATTATCATTATAATGACAGTACCAAGATTTAATCAATCACAGGTATGACTTATTATAGTTCCAACTCGAAGAAATGTACACCAAGTTTCACTGTAAAGAGTCATATCTGAGCCCTCTTACATTACACCTTGAAAGGCAGCAATATTTGTCAGTTATCCTTAATTCCACATCAAAATATCCCTTGCTGAGCTATTTTTTAACAAGTAAATGGTACAATGTAAACTTTCCCCTCCAGTTCAAGCCTCACATTCTCAGAATATGCACCCAGGTTTTCTGCAAGTTACAGTGTGTATATCCTCTCCTCTTCCCACTGCTACCTCCTCACTCTGTGGTTGCACACATAGTTGTCAACTAAACATGACTGTGAGTCCTCCCAGATTGAGGCCAATTAGCCACATCTTTAGATTTGGACTTTGGAGCCAAGTCTATGCTAGGAATCACAGAATCATAGGCACATTGGAAGGGATGAAAGATCATCTTTTTCCAACCCTCCTGTCATGGGCAGGGATACCACTAGACCAGGTTGCTCAGAGCACCATCCAGCCTGGCTTGGAACACTTCCAGGGATGGGGCAGCCACAGCTTCTCTGGGCAACCTGTGCCAGGGCCTCACCATCCTCACAGGGAAGAATTTCTTCCTAATACCTAACCTAAACCTACTCTCTGTTTGAAGCCATTCCCCCTTGTCCTGTCACTACATGGTAAATAGTCTCTCTCCATCTTCCTTGTGGGTTCCAGAGCTGGAGGCAGCACTGCAGGGGGTTCTCCCCAGAGCAGGGCAGAGGGGCAGAATCCCCCCTACCCTGCTGCCCACACTGCTTTGGGTGCAGCCCAGGGCATGGGGGGAGTTCTGACTGCCAGCACATGTGGCCAGCTCATGCACAGCCAAAATCTCAGACAGGCAGAGGGTACCACGGCTGCCTGCAAACTCCCTTTTCCTGGTAGGCACTGGAAAGAGCTTTGAACCTTCATAGGCCAAAAGCATCTCAAGCTCTCTTAAATGCCTAGCAATGCAGAAACAAAGCCCAGTATGTGTCTCTGAAGCAATGCAAAAGAGCTTCAACAGCCCATGGTTCAACAGGAGACAGTGAACACCAGCTGGGAAGAAGCTGGAAGGAATGCTGAGTTGGAAGGGACCCACAAGGGTCATTGAGTCCAACTCCTGGTCCTGCACAGGACCATCCGTTTGTCATACACAAAACCTTACCACATCTGCAGGAAGGACAGCAGTCAATTATTTGGTTGCACTGCAGCTCAGTTCCCTCTGGGCAGGCAGGCACATCCATCTGAGCACAAGAAACATTCTTTTCCTGCACAAAAACCTCATTGTTCACCTGGACACAGGAGTTGATAACGCAGCGGTTGAAGGGGGATCGCCACTCTGAGCCGACCTGATGGGAAATTATAAAAGAATTAAATATAGGCAGCAGTATTTGTGCCACTGGAGAGAGAGAAAACCACCACGGCCAGCACGCTAGTTTGCCAAAAGCACATTTACTCCATCAGGAACACCCTGTTCTCCACAAATCCTTACCATGACAATCACTTTATAGAGCTGCTTTGTTTGTAGAGAATAGGAATTACAGGAAAAATTCCTAGAGGTGGAAAATAAAAGGACAGGTCAAATAACATATGTAAAAAGCACTTCTAAGTAGATTTAAATCTGCATTTGTTGCCTGGTAGCTGGATGCACTGCATTGCTGTGTGGCTGAGCTGGCCCTCTTTCTGCTGGAGCCTGCTGCAAATGAGCTCTGCTAAGCCCAAAGAAGGCTTTGGTAATAGGCTCTAGACCTGAAAACACTTGTAAATGTAGAAGAGACCAGATCCAGGATCTGTTGATAGTTTTACTGATTACAATCACCCATGGGGTCAGACAAAGCGGGAACTTCAAGTGCTATTTATGGGAAGGGACATCACCACAGGTCAGAAAGAAGATGCTGCCACAGTTCAGTGCTGGGAGGAGCTGGTCACTGCTTTGCAGCTTTATGCCTCCACTGGTACCATCCCAAACACACTTCAAGAACAGTGAAAGTAAAAATCAGACCCTCAACTGCAGTAAATTCAAACATCTTTGCTCTCAGGCTACACTTTCCTCTCGTGTGTTAAATATTTAGTTCTCAGTTAGTGACAAAAGATTTCAAAGAGGACACAGCAAGAAAGAGACTGCAGAGTATAACACAGTGGGACATTAAATAGGGCTTCTGAAGACTTGTTTTATGAAAATTATTGATCCACATTAAGAAATGGCCTTGTTAAAATCAGGGAAGAGGCAGGCTGCATACGTTAACATGTCTGGGGTTTTTTAAGACAGCAGCAGATTCCTTTGTCAAATAAGGAATTAAAAAGTTAATACTAAATATGTGAAAGTGAGATGTAGATAAAGACACAGATACGTTATAAAGAACAGCACTTGGAGGAAAAAAATATAGGATGGCCTATTATTTTAAATATATTTAAATTACTGTTCTTGCCTTTGTTGAATCCAAAGCTCTACACAGGATTAAGCAATTTAAGGCTACTGAGGCTGGCAAAAGCTTGCCAAGGGTGGCTGGGTTAGGGATAGAGTGCTGAATAGACTGAAGGAATTAAAATTGTACGGAAGAAAAAAACAAATGTCCAAATAGCTTTGCAGAATGGTAGAGTATCTGCAGTGCATTTTAAATGGGTGTTGCATGCACTCACTTCCTGGTGGGTCTTTGAATCCTCAGGGAAGAGGCACATTGCTGAAAATAAACTGTTATTTTGAGCAGAAAACAAGTGTGGCCTGGACAACTGTGGTCTGATCTGACATGCAGCAATCATCTTCAGCAACCAGAGAATAATTCACCTTTCTATCCTCATTGATTTCCTGATATTTCAGTGTGTACCAAATAGGATATCCTATTTGAATAGGTCTGTGAAAATCAAGCATTCCACTACCCCATCCACCTGCTGCTCAGAGAGCAGTACAAATTAATTGGGATAATTTAAGCAAATAGCTGACAGCATTATGTCCCACTAACATTCCTTCAAGCTACCATTTCTGAAATCAGTAATTTTACACAAAACATATTACCCAGAAAAGGGTGGGGAACGTTTACTTGTTAGAATCAAGTGGGTAGGTCACATGCCACGTGAACCATTGCTCCCCAGTGCTGCTTGATGTGTAGAAGAAATAGCTGGTGTCTTCTTCACCTCCTTCTGTGGAACATGAAACAATTCCAGGGTGTTTCTGCTGGAAGAGGAAGTGTCCACACCACTGGCACCTCACCTGATACAAAGGAGGATCTGCATCCCCCCGAGGCCGGAACCGCGGCTCCTCACAGGCAACCTTCTGGCACCTCCCACAGCACTCCCCTTCTGGGACAACATACTTGTATCCCTGTAGGAGAAAAGAAAAGGACTGACTGATCCAGGAACAGAAGACAAATGAGAAGATTGATCCTAAAAGGGTTCAATGTTTAATGTCAGCACCAGTTTCTGAAAAGGGGAGCTTGAAAAACAATTGTAAGGCCACACGTTGCTCTTACAAGTGGTTGACCCAGCTCAGCATCCTGTTAAACCTTTAACATCACCTGTCAGAAGAGATAAATTAAAATGCACACGACGTTAGAAGCAGAAATTCTCATCTCATTAGTTCCTGCCTAATCTGTATTTTGAAGACATGTTCACTGCAGCTACATGGACTAACTCGAGATGCTGTCCTTGCTCGGGTCATGCCAATCGACAGGTGGGCCTTGTGTAGTTTCTTTTAGCAAGCTGTAAAGAGCAAGTCTTTCCAATAATACAGCCCCACAGAGAAGTGCAAAAGAAAAAACAAGTCCACCTCTAAGGTTGCCAGAATTGCCCTGCTATTAGGTAAATTTTGAGAGAAGACTACATGTGAATATATATCCAGTTTAAACAAGCCCACTATGTTAAGCCACTGTTTTTCCATACAATACCTATATAGTTATGAGATTTATTTTTTATTTTAAAAATATTTTACATTACATATATATAAATATATTTATAAAATACATATTTTGTAAAAGAAAATTAAAGGGAAAAATTGTTCTTGTGGTGTCTTGGAGATTAATCAGCACTCAAAACTCCCCTTCCCACTCCTGAGAATTCAAGGGTAGAATTCAGTCTGAGCACATTCAAATATCTGACTGCCCTGTGCTTAAGAAGAGAGAAAAGGTTGGTCAGATGTAGTCCAGGGATCAGTTTTGATTGATCATTTCATCTTTTCATACAATCGCAGAATCATTTAAGTTGAAAAAGACCTTTAAGATCATCAAATTGAACCATTAACCCAGCACTGCCAAGTCCAAAGCAATATAAGCCCATACATTAACTGCAAAAGGTATTTTAAAAAAATTCTAGAAATTAAGATAACATAAAATGAAACTACTATGCAACACTAGAGATAATGTAACTTATCAAAGTCTAACACTTAATTATGGAAAATTAAATAAGCAGCATGAAAATTATAATTGAACAGCAGAACCTCTGATACATTCATAGAATAGAGAACTAAAAAAATCTTGTGAATTCAGGGAAATTATAAATAGGTCAACTAAAAAAAAAAAAAAAAACACACAAACAACAGGAATCCCAATTCTCACTTTTAATACATATTCATCTCCTGAAACAAGTAACCAAATACTTAAACATTGGAGTATCTAAGTGAAAGAAAGCAATGAGCTTTAATCTAATTAGAAATAATATATTCTACATTTAACAGCCAAGCAGTCTCCAAGGGGCAAAACATAACACTGATTTCAATACAGAGTTGAAAGAAAGATGTTCTGCCATAGAAAATACTGTTCATGTGAAAAATACCAATGAAAATAAGCATAATTTTATTTTGGTCAAACCCTTTGAACTGAATTACTGAAGTATTTCCAACTGCTCCCTCCCTTCATGAAATATCCCTGATTTGCAACATGAAGCACATTAGCAAACCTTAATAATCAGTGAACTTTGATATGGAAGTGTATTTCATATAATATTATAAAATGTGATGCCAGAGTTTGACCCAGCTTTGGGGGGAAAGTTGTTCTTTGTGTTTTATGTTACTTTTAGCTGCTAAATACAGGTCTGAAGCATTGGAAGTATCACATGCAGCTTTTTATTTGTGTGGCAAACTCAGAGAAGTAAAAATCCATGACATGTTTGTGTCTAGAATAAAGCAAAATCCAGCTGCAGGACCCAAATTTCACTAAATTGGTTTGAACAGAGACATCTTAAGTGCAAAGAGGTGCTACACAGCAGACTCCAGGGGTGATTTCCACCCCTAAGGCACTGACAAGATCACAGAATCATAGAATGGCCTGTGTTGGAAGGGACCTTAAAGATCATCTTGTTCCAGCCCCCTGTCATGGCAAGGGACACCTTCCACTAGCCCAGGTTGCTCAGAGCCCCATCCAACCTGGCCTTGGACACTTCCAGGGATGGGACAGCCACAGCTTCTCTGGGCAACCTGTGTCAGGGCCTCACCACCCTCATAGGGAAGAATTTCTTCCTAATATCCAATCTAACCCTCCTCTCTGTCAGTTTGAAGCCATTCCCCCTTGTCTTGTCACTCCAGGCCCTTGGAAATAGTCTCTCTCCATCTTCCTTGTGGGCTCCCTTCAGGTACTGAAAGACTACAATTAGGTCATCCCAGAGCCTTCTCTTCTCCAGGCTGAACAATCCCAACTCTCTCAGCCTTTTCCTCACAGCAGAGCTGCTCCATCCCTCTGATCATCTTGGTGCCTCCTCTGGACTTGCTCCAGCAGGTCCATGTCCTTCATGTACTATTGTAGGGTTTGGACAGTTCAACCTGCCTGAGTGGCCCTTTTGGTGCTTGGTGTGTTCAAAACCTGAGGACTCTGATTCCTAAGGGGAAGAAAAACAGATCACAGCTCCCAATCTCAGCACCTGCTGAACTTCTAACACACCCCCTGAACCACCTGCAACAGCCTATGAGCTCCTTAAAAAGCAGAGCATCTCTCTGTACTTGAGGGATAAGGTGGACAGTGACTCCTCACAGTCACAGATCCTCCACAGCTTTAGAAATATTTCATCATTAGAAAATCTCACCTTTTGCACCTCACACAGTGGAAATTTGGGCCCACAGGAACAACAAAAGCTTTATTTTACAGGACTAAACCAATTTTCCTGCCCCAGGAGGGAAGAGGTGAGGAACCACAAGGCAGCTCTTGTGTTTGAACTCCCTCCTTTATTCTAGTGTTGCTCAGGACACGTAGTTCATCTCTTCTAGAGAAGAGATGGCTTTGGCCAGAAAACTCTGTCCTGCCTGTTGGCCAACAAAGCAGGAAAGAACAGAAGTTATTCCTCAACATAGTGTTTTGAAGAAGGCTCCACTGTTTGCCTTTTACATATCGAGATGATGGTACCTAGAGAGTGTTGGGAGGAACCAAAGACAATGAAAATGGCACCAGTAAACTGAGAAAAAACCCATTGAGATGGATAGAAATCAACTTGAAATGCTGAAAGCAAAATCTTCAGTGGTGATGAGCCAGGACAATTCTGGAGACTTCTCTGGAGCTGCACTCATTTACCACAGGTGAGGACTTACAAACAGAGTTAAGTCTCTAGAACATTAAAGTACCATTTCCTAATTCCCATAACAAAATATGCTTTAAAATGCAAGCAGGATGTTTGAAATTACATCCCGAGACTTCCACAGATTTTAAATGAGATTCTGCACATCTAATATTCAAACAGTCTTCCTTTTACATTATTTTCTTTGGCCTCCCCTTAATATACACTATTAAGCCATTTACTACCATGCTTTATATGCTACTTCAAAGGAGAATATTCCTTTAAAATACTGGAGATTAAAGTCCTAGCTTTTGCAGTCAATATATATTATAACCATCATTCACTATGCTTTTGCATGTAAGGCACAAATATTCTTTATTTTAAGTTAATTAACCAAGATGCTTGGAAATCTAACCTAATTAATTTACAAACATTTGGCCAGATGGTTTTGTCTTAAACACTTACCCCAGAAACCTATGCTTTATTGTTCTCATAATCATCTAATACTTTAAATTATCCAATAAATTTGTTCATTTAAATGGAACATCCACCTTTTTTCCATAGCATTTATTTACCTTACTCCAAAATTACAGATACAATTTGATTGAGTTTTGCCATGCTAAGGACAACAGTACCATCTTTCATTCATAAACATGAAGAAGCTAGTACATATTATGGGATTTTGGGGTTTTTTTTCCTCTTTTTGTGTAGCTAGACAAAAAACCCCCAAACTGTTTTCACAAAAGTCAGAGGACACAGTCATACAAGATACTGCACAACTTTAACACCTGACAATGAAATTAATGACCATGAGCAGCAGAGAACCTTAGTAATGATCCATGATTAAAGTATGTATTTAATGCAAATACAACTTTCAATGCCATTTAATCTGCACTGAAAAATAAGCTTTAAAGTCTATTCAAACTGCATTACAGCACTACTGCTATCCTTGATAAGTATATCCATGAACCAGGAATAAGCAAAGGAAAAAAAATCTGAGCTATCCAGGTACTCCAACAGCCACAGTTTTGGTTGTACAACTTTGATACCATTAAAGGAGCAGAAGAAATAACAGATTCCCAAAAAGAACTGGCAGCTTTTCCACCTAGTCATTTTATTTGTTCTTAAACAGGTTGGGGTTTTTTTTGATACTGCAATGTCAAGGAACTGCAGCTCTGCAATAGTTTATTGACTAACAAATCATCGATAAAGCTATGGCTGTGAGCTGAAACACAGCCAGATATTTCAGATCTAGTATTTCATAGTAATTGCCATACTAGAAACAACAAACTGAAGGGATTCTCTTGCAACAGCTGAAAACTCTCACATCTACCCTCATGTTTTCACTGCATTTGGCAACCTCAGAACTTTCTCACCCAACTCTGGACTTGCAGAAGCATTAGTGTGGATTGTTAGTTTTTCTCTAATGGATTTGGTTTTAGCTCTGGTCCTAGAGAATGATGCAGCGTTTAAGACATAGCAGAGGAAAATATTATTCAAAAAAATTTATATCTTGTTCATAGCTTCTCAAGTACACACACATATGTGCTATCCAGCCTTGTTCTGATACAGAGACTATAAGTTAAATTATATTGAGATATAGTTGCATTAAGGCACTTGAAATTTTTTGAAAACCAGGGCACAATTATCTTAATAGAGTTCAGAAATGAGAAATGCTGTACAGATATTGGTTTGCTTAACTGAAAAATTCATAGTCAGATTTCAGTGCATGATTTACTGGTTTAAAACACATAAATAAATTTAAAAGATAATTGAAAACTACTTAGACAATTCGAGGTTTCTGCCAGAACATTGAGTCTTGAGGTGCTGCACATAAATGCTCTGTGCCCAAGGTCAATCTTTGACTCCCAGACACATTATTAAAGATGTTACAACACACATTTGGAAATGTTGCTTGGTCAACTGTTTGAATTTCGTGGGGGCTGATACAATATGTAGCCTTATACAAACATTTTAAAACTCAGATTTGAAGAGCATTAACACCAGCTCATCTTTGCTTCTGCACTGGGCAATAAAACAAATTAGCTGCTTCCGTATTTCAGTTCATGGTTCAAGGAAGGACAAACTCATGGGGAAAATCCTGGGTCAAAAAAGACCTCAGAGAATACTCTGAACCCCAAACAGTTGCTCCACATGGACCCTGCACAGCCTCCTCAACCTGCAGATTGTGAGCACGTGAGACCACAGACTACGGAGGAGCTGCTTCAAGTCATACAATCATGGAATATGCTGACTTGGAAGGGACCCACAAGGATCATCAAATCCAACTGCTGGCCCTGCAAAGGACAGCTCCAACAATCCCACCATGTGCCTGAGAGTGTTGTCCTTGAACTTCTTAGACAGGTTTGGTGCCATGACTACTTCCCTGGGGAGTCTTTTCCAGTGCTCAACCATCCTCTGGGTGAAAACCTTTTCTTAATATCCAACTTAAGTCATATTCCTCCACCAACTTTTTGTACCAATTATCTGTCTGTTCCTGCTTGACCAGCTATGTCAATATAACAGAGTAGCTCATACTTCCTTTGCAGGCTTCCAAAACACGGAATTTTATGACATGTAGCAGATGTCTGAGCGTAATAAAGGCCACAGCATGTGGTGTTATTACTGCTACAATGGGCTGAGCTGAGCAACAGACAGATCTGAAATGTGAACTTCAGAAAGTGAACTTGAGCTAGAACAGACATTTGTAATTGAACTTCAGACATCATGAGTACTTATTGTGCAAGTGGTGTAAATGACAGACACTTCAGGATGCAGTTTTTCTTTTATCAAAATACAAAATAAATTTGTCACTGATTTTCTTGGCAGCAGGATACGATCCTAAAACAATAACACTAAAATCAAGTCAGTAATGCTCAGGCCCTCTTAGACTCCGTTCCCAAGATAATTTTGTTGCTACAACACTTATTTTCTATTTTTCTCTGGTTTCTCTGTAAACAAGCAGGTTTAAAAGCAATCACTTCAGATCCCCATCAGGGCTCTGCTGGCTAAAGCACTGTTTAGATGTTTACTCACCCGAGAGCAGAACGTGTTACACACTTTGTCACGACATTCACTCATCTGAAGTCCCGTAACATCATCCCTCATACCAGTGCAAGAGCATTCCCTGCAACCATCTTCCCAGGTCGTTCCAACGGAGTAGATTATGTTGTTGTGCACACACACCTGTTAAATGCAACAATTAACACATGAAAGAGCACACTGCTGCTGTAAGGGCACACTGCTGCCTCCAAAAGGTTGCATTTTAAGGTGTGAAACCTATTAAAAATTTTATGGAATATTTTGAACCCCCTAGAAATGCTACAGGTCTTAAAATTGTGGCCATTCTGTTGAGGAAAGGAAAAATAAAATCTAAAGGTTTCTAAAGAATAAACTGGAGAATTTTATCTGCAGCCGGTGGAATTGCCTGGGGTCTGACTCAGCTTCCCTATAAGTATAATGTGACACAATATTTAGAGATACCAAACAGTGAGTCCTGTAGAAGGAGCCTTGCATGCAAAACTTCTTCCAGCTAAATCATCTGACCTGGAAAGATCCTACCTGGGGCTAAAAGCACTCATTCTCTTGTATCCTTAGGCCATCACAGCTACCCCAAAAAGCAGTGCCATCTCTTCCACTGAACTTTCTATTAGTACATTTTACAGCATGGTGTCAAAGAGAAGAGCACCACTTATTTTTACAGATATAGCAAGTAAGTCCCAGAGACATAAAATAAATTATGCAAGGTCATGAACTACTTAGAAATAGGAAAAAAAAAAGCTAGAACTCCTGAGATGCAAGAAAATGTAACCCTATGTTAAAGTTTAATGAGAAGGCTCGCTTGCCCTGCAATTTCTCCTCTAAGCAAGCTTACCTTAAAGGTAGACACAGTATAAAAACTTAATAAAAGGTATGCAAAATAAGAAAAATATACATTAGTGAAGCTTTAACAGAGTGAAGTATTATTAATTTGGCAAAATCTTAAAAGTGACAATATAGTTCTTATAAGATACAACACCTCCAGCAGTAACAAAGGTAATCAACAGGCACAAAGAGTTTAGGTCTAAGGTATACCATAAATTTAGCATGGGATTGGAAGAATATATATTAACTGTAGTGATGCAAAGGCATGTAGCTCTGTTATCCCAAACCAAATTGAAAATCTAAAAATTATCGTTGAAATTCCTGTTTGAATGACCTTTAAGTTTCAAATGGTTTGGTACATATATATATATATATGTATTTTATATATATATATAGGTATTCTATATATATGTAAGTATTTTCTATATATATGTTTATACTTTTTGGGGTTTTTTTAAATGTGGTTGTATCAAAGCCACAAAAAATGGATTGGTTCTGTCAGAAGAAATTACTGTAATAGAAGAAGCGTCAGTATGTCTTTCAGCCACATGTAAATTAAAAGTGCCCTGGCACCATTTTCCAGCAGTCTCATTAGTTTGTAACACCTGCTTACTTTGGTGCTGCCACTCCATGCACAAATGACACTGTCATCTGTGGAGAAGGTGTTTCTTTTTCCCTTACCCTGTCTGGAACGCAGGTGGTGGATACACAGCCACAGTCATTGGTGAGATATGTGGAGAGATATCCCAGAGGGCAGCTCACTGTCGAGTTCCTACAGTTGCAGGTACACTCATATTTATCACAGCACTCAGTCTTCGTAACAGTCAGCTCCCGATGTGGTGGGCAGGAAGGTCTTGGAATTGAGCTGCATGCTTCCCTGTTGCAGGCTACCAGGAAAAGGTGGGTACCATGTCAAACTCATGGAATTCCAGAGCACTGCTAGAGAACAAGACAGTTCTCCGGCAGCAAGGCACTTATTGCTACTGCAAGCTGTTGTAAATCTACTTAAAGACTAAGTAGTAACGCAGATATAAAAGGTTCAGGTCAAAGATTGTGCTGCAGGTTCAGGAAAAGTTCCTGCCCTGCCAAAATATTCTTGTCTCATATACAAACAAGATGTATAAAATAAGCATAAAGGTCAGAGTGCACGTGTCCAAGAGCAAAGTGTTTCTCTAGTCCTTAATTCAAAAGTGTCCTCAGAAAGTGCCAACAACACCCTTCTTTCAAGTATGTGAAATCATTACATGCCAGTTGGCTTCAAAATTAAACCTTTCAGAGGAGAAAAATATGTCTAAAGGAGTTGTCAGTGCTGCTCAAATGCAATGCTCCAGTCTCTCTCCCTGCTAAGAAAAAAATATCTTACCACATGTATAATTTGGTCTGCATTCTCCCGGGTTGGTCAGAGCAATCTGCTGGCCAAACTCACAGACAGGGGCAGGAGGCAAATGACAGGAAACCAGATCACAGACTAAGAACAGAAATTGAGAGTGTTTAAGACCGTGCCTGACTAGTCAGTTCTCAAGACACACACACAAAATGCACATCCCCACTAAACTTCTTTTTCCTACACTCAATTGCTGTCCTAAAATATGAAGTATATTAGAGTTCAATAGGTCAGAGTTTGTTTTCAAAATAGCTTAGAGAAGAGTTCAAGCTTGGGTTATGGGGATTAAGGTTCTAATGTTATATTTAATGTACAAATATAGACCATGCAAAAATAGATACTTGAAAAAAGACCATTTTAATGTCACTTAGACAAAAAAAAATTGCTCCATTCCCTTCCTCAACTGTTACAGAAAGAGGGACAAAGTTGGAAGTGAAGGGAGAATCACATCCTTAGGAGCTCTTTCTTTTTTCACATGGATGACTACACAGTCATTCAGTGGTTTCAAAAATGCAGCATTTAAATAAATTAAAAAAAAAAAAAAGATTGTAAATCTTAGGAATATCTGGTAAAAGTACAGACAGAAGAATCCAAAAGTTTATGAGAACCTACCACACTCATACTCGGGGCAGCACTGGCCGGGGCCCCAGCGCAGATGAGGGATTTCACATGGACCACACTGAGCAGCTGGAGCGAGAAAAAAGAATCCATAAAACAAGTTTGGATTAGAACTAGAAAACCAGGGTACCAAAAACATCAATTCAAGCCCAGTCATACTTAGAACAAAATGGATTTACGTTTGAGAGTTGGGCAAGGTCGGACCGTGCAGTTTATTTTCTGGTTATCGAGACACGTGCAGATCATGCAGGGCTCATCAGCAGGAATCCATGTTTCCATGTGCTGCAGGAAAAAAACCCAACAGATTGTTAGAAAGAAATCAAATATTCTGGTCACTGATATATTAGTGGTGCAAGTGGGAGTGTGTGAGAGTGAGCAACAGTAACTTGGAAAACCAGAAGTCTCTGTGGAGGGTTGGCTGGTTGCTCTGTTAACACTAAGAAACTAAGGAGACACATAATTCTGAAATGACTGTAGTGTACCAACTTAGCAAAGGATGTAAAGAATGCATGAGTGGGATGAGGAATTACTATTGTTTTAAGCACAAAAAATGTTCAGATGTTATACATGCAATTGCAGGCTATTGTGAGTAACAGTAGAGCAATTATATACCATGATTGCATGTTCAGGGGTAATAAGGGAAACATTATTATTTTGGGAAATACATAGAAGTGTCTGCTTTTCCAAATCAGTAATACTCAAACACAGAGAAATAAACAGTGCATTTTTTTTTTAATTAAGAATATTTGGAGTGTGAGAATCAAGAATCACTTGATTCTCCAGTGGACTGAAGCCTAGAAAAGCACTATAGCAACCCCAAAACTGAAACTATCATTGTAGTGACTACCTGGAGGTGATAAGCATGTTCAGAAACCACCAGTAAAGTGATTTTTGAGCCACTGCTCCTTCCCATGAGAGAGAGGAAATCATTGATGTTGAAGATGTAGTTGCCTATACAGAACTATCGACATTTAACACCAATGTGAATAGGGAGGTAAGAGGGAAAAGATGCATTATGGGATAATAATGTTCATTTGCACAACTGAACAGGTTAGGATGGCACAAAGGAAAATGGTTCATCCAGAAAACTCTGGAGCAAAACTAACGCTCTGCTGAGCCCTTGAGTGATGAGAAGAAAGGAAGGAAATATCTCAGCATGCTGCCACCTGTACCCAGTGATATTTGTATGTTTTAAGCCACCCTAGGAGTCCAAAAAGCAGTTTCTTTTCCAAGGTTAACCACATGGCAAGGATAAAATGCCAAGCATGTTAGAACAAGCCAACCAGAGGTTTAACAAAGCTTAGGAACCAGATCACATAGGGCTGGTTAATCTATAGAAAATACATCCCAGTCAAGAAAGCTTGCATCAATGTATTGACAGTAAACTATCTTGGGAAAACAACTCTGCCCTCTGCCAGGACACTCCATGGCCTCAGGGTTTAACAAGTCCTGAGAAGGCAGCAGACAGAGAATTCCTACATTTACAGGTGGGTGTGTGTAAAGATTGTGGCTATTTCATTTTTCTCTTTCTCTGAGAAAGAGAATCACATTTGCTCTAACATTTTCAGCAGGTTTGATCTTCATGTAGGTTTTCTTCAGTGTAAGGAGTAGTCTCTCCCTAATTACCAGAAGAAATTACAAGAGAGCACAGTGTTAGTAAAGCTCTTTATGAGTGCTGGTACTGAGAATCCAGGCACAACTTGGGCTAGAAAAGAACAGAGGAATGAACCCCAGAGGGAAAGAAGGGGGTTAAGGAAATCATGACCCATCCCCAATTGCACTGCCTGTTGTATTGCTCACACAACTAATCCTTCAATGATGGAGACACAAAACAACTGCCTGAGCTGATCCCTCCTGCCCTCCACCAGGCAGCTGCTCCTGAGCCTGGCCATTGGGGAATAGATGAGAGGTTGTTGAAGTTAAAACCCAATAAGGGACCTGGGACAACTTCTGAATTTCAGAACCTCTGCAACAACAAGTAGGTATCACTGCAGACATTATTTCCAAGGTGTGCACTGAGCTTTTCTCCACAAGTGCTTGAAACTATTATTTAAAAGGAAAATGCACTGCATTTCCTGAGGATTCAGGGATTTCAGCCACACAGATTCTAGACTTTAATCTACATTTGCAATAACTGTTTCATATAGAATCATAGTACAATAATAGAGTTGTCAGGGTCACCCAGGAGTTGTGCACAACTGATCTGTGTTTAGAGCAGCAATTATACATACTGCAAGCTATATTTTCCTTCAAGAGAATTAGTTATATTTGCAAGTCAAGGGGGGTGATCCTGCCCCTCCACTCAGCCCTGGTGAGGCACATCTGGAGTGCCGTGACCAGTCCTGGGCTCCTCAGGACAAGGAGGGACACGGAGCTCCTGGAACGGATCCAGCAGAGGCTGCGGAGATGATTCAGGGACTGGAGCATCTCCCTGAGGAGGAAAGGCTGAGGGAGCTGGGGCTGTTCAGCCTCCAGAGGAGACACTGAGAGGGGACCTCATCCATGTGTGTCAGTGTCTGCAGGGAGGGGACAGGGGATGTGTACTCAGGGGTGCTCAGCAACGGGACAAGAGGCCACGGGCAGGAACTGATGCCCAGGAAGTTCCAGCTGGACATGAGGAAGAACTTCTTTGCTGTGCAGTGACCAAGCACTGAACAGATTGCCCAGAGAGGGTGTGGAGTCTCCCTCACTGGAGATATTCTGGAGTTGTCTGGACACAATCCTGTGCCATGTGCTCTGGGATGACCCTGCTGGAGCAGGGAGGTGGGACCAGATGACCCACTGTGGTCCCTCCCAACCTGACCCATTCTGGGATTCTGTGACATGGGGCTGCATCAGCACAGCTCTGGCCTGGAACACTTGCCTCACTAAGTCAACTGCATCCCCTGATGGTACCCCACCACCTAAAGAAAGGTGTTCACTCTGTCAAGTTTGATGCTTTTTTCATTATGTTAATCAATGCAAACAAGTATTTAAAAGAGATGTTTCAGCCACTGCTTCCTTTCAGCTTAACCGTAATGTCATAATACTTCATTCTTTCTGAATGAAATGTGTGTCTAAATTTGCATGAGTAAAATGAAGTTATTCAGAATACATACATTCATTTAGCTTTTTGTAGTCTATCTTTTTACTTAAAGAATAAATATCCACACACAGAGCTTTCTGTTATTTACAGAAGATCTAAGTTAGAAAAACTATTATGCCTTTGACAACAAACACAAAGGTTTGGTGGGCATGAAAAAAATCCAAAAATCTCATTAAGAATCTAAAACCCATAAAACACTGAAAATAGAGTCCCTTCTTCAAATCCTGTAACAAAAATGTAGGTTTCAGAGGACTGGCTGATTTATGTGCAAATTCCCTGAGCTGAGTAGCTGGGGGTGAAGAGGAACCACCCCTGTTACCTGGAACAGGGGACACAGGGAGGAGCTGTCACACCCTCTGTTTGATGCTGGAATCAACAGCACCCATAGGTCTTCCCAATCCCACACTGACAGGGAGAGGGCAAAGTGGGTTTTCAGAAGAACTAAAATGATGAATTTCATCAAAGGAATAATTCTCATTGAAAAAAAAAAAAGGGATATAGACAACTGTGACTTGACATAAGGTTGTCTTGTTCTCACTGTTCCCCATCAATACTGAAAATATTTTGTAGAATCATAGAATATCCTGAATTGGAAAGGACCCACAGGGATCATCGAGTCCAACTCCTGGCCCTCGCACAGACACCCCAACAATCCACCCTGTCCTTGCAGGACAAGCAACAATCCCACCTGTCCTTGAGAGCATTGTCCAACACTCCTTGAGCTCTGGTAGCCTTGGTGCTGTGACTATGCCCTGGGGAGCTGTTCAGTGCCCAACCACTCTCTGGGGGAAGAACCTTTCCCAATATCCAACATAACCCTCCTCTGACACAGCTCCAGCCATTCCCTCGGGTCCTGTCCCTGCTCACAGAGCAGAGATCAGTGCCTGCCCCTCTGCTGCCCCTCCTGAGGAGTTCAGTAAACTTGGCCAAGACAACATAGTACATTATAGGTAAGGGTTCCAGATTTATGATTAAATTGTCATTACAGGCAAAAGGTTATGCCATCCCTCCACTCTTTCCTTAGACCTCCTCCACATGGATTTGTCATGCCTTTCCAGGTCTGTACAGTCCCAGCTGCGAATTTTATATCCATCCCAGCCAATTTCACAGTAGGGGAGCTACAAGGGGCTGACAGCCGGCCGGTTATGAGGAACTGAGCTAGAAGACAAAGCATCCAAAGGGGATTAGACTTACAGGACAGATTTACTTGTGAAAGTACAAACCCCAACCACTCACAAAGGTAAGTTGCCATGTACGTGGTTACCTGGTGGCGTGTGCCATCTTCAGTGACACACTCTGTGCAGACTTCCTCACTAACACAGCTGTCACCAAAAAGCACCTGTCCCTCTGGACAGAAGCAGCCTTCTGTGGGATAATCCTTGCAGACACTGACTGTGGTACTGTTCTCACAGCTCTTCACGCAGGCTCTGTGGCAGTGATCATATGTCAAGTATGTGGCACATTTCATTGCTGAGGAAGACAGAAAAAAAACCAACCACCTTTATCTAAAGAGATCTGAAATACAGATCAATCTTTCCATTCAAGTATTCTTTAGAATTCTTTGGATTTTAGGAGGCCATCAGCCTTTGCAGACACTAACATCCTGGAAAATACATTTTTTAAAACTAATAAAATCCACAGTGGAAAGTGATGGAAGGCATTTGCCTCTGTGACAGTCCATGCAGAATTCAGCAAACCACATGAATAGACAACACATGACTTACTCTGACAATGATACAATGCCTTGGGTGAGTTGCTCACCTGCCTAACTTTGTTTTCAACACTGGGCCAGAGACATAAGAATTTAGAACCACTTTTATGTGTATTAGAGAAGCACCGATAACTGCATGATTAGAAAACATCCAGGACAGACTAAAATATTGAATAAATTTTTGGTTGTTTTTTTTTTTTTAAACAACTTGATAGGCCACAGTGTTCCCAGGAAACTAAAGAAAGCTGAAAACCATTTTGGTACTTCAAAACCGCACCTACTAGATTTCTGTTTCTTTTAAACTCAATTGCCACATTAACAGAATTAGCTGAATTAAGGAAATGTGCATTCACCTCTAAGTCCTTCTAAAATTTTTACTGATGCATTCACAACACTGGGACTATTGTCTCTAAAAGCAAACACAAAATTAAGGTTCCAGCTATTCAAGAAATCTATGGATGCAGCTTCCATACTGTGTACTCCCTCAAGCCTACTTATTTTTCTCTACAGCTTCAATTAGGAAAAGTGTTTCTTATTTCCCAGTCTGTGACTGCTGTGAGGTTTAAAATTTTTTCAGTCCCCTGACAAAAAACACTGAAAGAAAATTACTGAATGAAGACCTGAGATGCCAAATAAACGTTCATCAGCTGAACTATCTACACACACCCTACTTAGCAGCCAAAGGAAACAGAAAAGTAATATATTTAACATTAACCCTTTCCTCCTTCAAGCCATGTTTAATCCAATTATTCCATAGAATCATAGAATGCTGGGAGTTGAGAGGGACCTTAAAGCTCATCCAGTTCCAAATCCCTGCCATGGGCAAGGGACACCTTCCACTAGCCCAGGTTGCTCAGAGCCCCATCCAACCTGGCCTTGGACACTTCCAGGGATACAGGGGTAACCACAGCTTCTCTGGGCAACCTGTGCCAGGGCCTCACCACCCTCACAGGGAAGAATTTCTTCCCAATATCCAATCTAAATCTCCTCTCTGTCAGTTTGAAGCCATTCCTCCTTGTCACTACAGGCCCTTGGAAATAGTATCTTCATCTTCCTTGTGGGCTCCCTTCAGGTACTGGGAGGCCAGAATAGGTCACCCTGAAGCCTTCTCTTTTCCAGGCTGAATATATATGAATTCCAGAGAGTATATTCACCTATGCAGGCAGAGCAGTCAGAAAGGTCTTGTACTGCTTGGAATTGTCCCAATATGGGATGACAAAACCCAGATCAAATGCTAAAAGAATGACAGGGACTCACTGGACTGGGGAGAAGGAAGCAAGGTAACCCAGAACCAAGCCATTGCTATTAAACATGTTTTGGTAGAGTGATTAAGCTGTACTATTTAGTCATTAATGTAATCTGTATAAACCAAATGTTGGCAGTTTTATTTTGGCAATTGCACACAGGCACGTGCTTGAAGGAAGATGATGATGCTGTTGTTAAGACACTAAAGACTTTTATGCAACTAGTATTAAAATGAGCAACTCTTTGTCTATCCCTTTACACACTGTGGCACCAGAGGGGAATTTGAAAAATGCAGAGAGTTATTAAGGTAATCCATTGACATCCAGCTTTGGATGTTACAATTTGCAAAGTCTGACTGAAGCACTAAGTTTGGATATAGGCTGGCAACATTCTCTCTCTGCTTTCTAGGACTATACTCCAAACAGACTGTGTTCAATATCCTATTATTCCTGAAAGATATTTTAAAAATTAACTGGAGGCTCAGACCAAATTCACATTCTTGACTCCCTATCCTATAATCCCCTCAGTCTGAGTTTAAAACATGAACAAAAGCAGAACATGGAGTGATTTTTTATTATATCAGGCCATTAGGATCCTGGTTCTCCAGCTGTGAAATGGAAACTACCTGAGCAGAAAGAGGGAAAGAAAGCAAAGCAACAAGAACCAACTAAACTAGAGAGGCAGGAGATGTGAAAACCAACTGGGACAATCAAGACAGAGTAACGAGGAGGTAGCTGGGAAAGAAAATACCTACATACATATACCTCTGAGATACTCATATGAACCAGAAGTATTGAGTGAATATCTGAATGTCCAGTGCCATCACTGCAGACAGTGAGAGGAGAAGAAACAGGAAGATAAAGAAGAAGCACTTGCCTATAAGAACTTAGGACAGTAGGCATACAAAGCAACAACTGTTTGAATTTGGCACTAGCATGCTTGTCTTGCTAGTCTTGATTGGGTTCTGGGTGATTTGCAGGACTCACATCCTGCTATGCTCCCTTCTCACAGCACAAACTTTTCACTTCCAAAACACAAGCAACACACAGGCAGAAAGAGAACCACATCTGCAGAGCAAATTACAGCTGGTTCAATCAGCGTAGCATGGCATGCCCTGGCAAGAAATGACACCACAGAGAGTGGCCTTTCCCAGTTTCTCCCTGTAGCAGAAACTTAAAATCTCACTGGCTCTTCCATCACATTCTCAAAAGTTTAGGCTTTGGTTGAAATGGAAGGAATTTTATGAACCAACTACAAAGAAGTCTTATTGCGTGCCATTATGCACACGTACGGGAAGCAGTTGCGTTAGTCCAAAGTATGAGTTTCCATGGCCACCTCAGACCCTCCAATGTCTGTATCAAAGCAAGGACATCTGCTTCTAAAACAGGCAGAATGAGAGCAGGCTATCAGCCCAAACCTGGCCCCAAAATGGTTCAGTGGCTGCAGAGTCAGGTACTGTCACACGGTTGTGTGTACCTGTGCACAGCTTTCACAGTATTTTTATCTCTCTAGCCTTGCATTTGACTAGTTAGCAGTCTACCAACTTTCTCCACAATATGCAGCTCAGTGGATGACAAACCAGTTATTTGATCTGCAATACGACCTGTACGATAAATGTGATCTGGAACTTCTGCCCTGTTGCAAAGCCTTCAAAAATCAATATTACACTGACAAGACAGTCACTGTCACCACCATCACACAGTAAGACAATTTCTACACCAGTTTTAACGCAGAGTGAAACCCTTACGACAAATCTCGGGTGTTCTCCAGTGCACGCAGACGTCGTGCTCCCTGCAGAGGTGAGCGTAGGAAGTTATCATCTCACAGGCTTCGTCCTCATAGCAGCTGTTCTCCATGCAGGCCTCGTAGAACATGTTGGGGGAGATTATCCTGTGGCACTCCACAAACCAATCGGAGAGCAGGAGGTGGCAGAGGCTCGTGGCGTGCTCAGAACACCTGTCTTCCCTCCGGATCTCACAGACCTTCCCTGGCTCTTCCACTGTCCAGTCTTGGATAAACACACTGCTGTCAGGAGTGACAGAGCCATTGCGTAACGTGAAGTCGTTGACGTGGTTCTGGTCACACACCCCTGTAGGAGGGTGAGTAAAAGAAAAAGGAAAAGTCTGAATACAGTCAGCAATAAAATAAACCTGGAGAAAACAGGGACAGGACGGATGACACTGGTTGGGGCAGTTCAGTGGCTACCAAGGGGGAGAGGAATGAATGTCATAGAATCACAGAATCAACTAGGTTGGAAAAGACCTCTGAGATCATTGAGTCCAACCTTTGACCCAACACCACCTTGTCACCCAGACCATGGCACCAAGTGCCACATCCAGTCTCTTCTGGAACACCTCCAGGGATGGTGACTCCACCACCTCCCTGGGCAGCCAATTCCAATGTCCAATCACTCTCTCTGTAAAGAATTTCTTCCTAATGTCCAACCTAAACCTCCCCTGGTGCAGCTGAAGACTCCACCCCCTTGTCCTACTGCTGGTTCCTGGGAGAAGACACCAACCTCCAACTGGCTACAACCTCGTTTCAGGGAGCTGTAGAGAGTGATGAGGTCTCCCTGAGCCTCCTCTTGTCCAGGCTGAGCCCCCCCAGCTCCCTCAGCTGCTCCCTATAGGACTTGTGCTCCAGTCCCTTCACCAGCCTTGTTGCCCTTCTTTGGACACGCTCCAGCCCCTCAATATCCTTCCTAAATTGAAGGGTCTGGAACTGGACAGTTATGTTCCTTACCATTCCTATTATAAATAGAGGCACAAAAATGGTCTCCATTCCCATTTCCTTTTTAATTGAGGTACAGTTTATGCCACAGAGGTTTAAGGTGTACCATAGATTATATCATTGAGGATACCATAGAATTAATTCTCCCGGATAGTAATCCCCCTCTCAAACATTTCACCTTCCCTGCAAGCATAGGTCATGCCTCTCATAAACATATATGCAACAACTTAAAGGTAAACCCTCAAGCAAAAAAAGCCACCAATCTCCTTGAAAATATGACTAAGAAAAACACGAGAGCAGTCTTACCTGTCCTTTCTAAGGCATTACTGGGAGTCAGTGGTCAGTGAGCTGTTACACTGCTGGTCATAGCAGAAAAAAACTACACAGATTTGCAGTGCTCCCTCAACAGTGAGGGATCAGTTCAGCCAGAAAGTTTACAGCTTCAAAGCCATACAAGTTACAATAAAATAAAGAGAAGCTTGAGCCCAAGTGGGGAGCTGTTAAAACTACTACCTTTGAAACTTACCACAAAGGCCTTTTGTTCCTGAAGAAAAGCTCTTTGAATTAAGTTTAAGAAGAAATTCATTGTTTATTGGAGTAAATGTGAGATTATGTCCAAGATGGAAGAACTGGATTTCATGGATTACCGCTCCATAGACAGTGACTCCAAACAAAGAGTTAGAGTAGGGGATACGAACCCTTTCACCATTAACAGTCACCTGTTTTCAAAAAAAGGCAAGGTCATCACATAAGTTTTAGCAAGCAGTTAAAATCAACCTAAATTTACAGTTGAAGCACATTTGACTTCACAAGTACTTGAAGGTCCAACTGAGTCTGGATATAAGAATCAATTTTGCTGAAATTTTCTATTGAGTCTGAAAACCTACAGAAGTACTTGACCTTCATTTTGTGAATTATATGAACAACTCTTTCAACATTTTCCCCTGTAAGTGCACTCCTTGAGCATCAAGTATTGACAGAGTAGCAATCTCATGCCATGAAGTTTAAATAATGCCTACAGGCCCTGATTTTCAATACCTCAGTGAAAAGTCAAGGCTGTCCAGCATCATGCAGAACTGGGTGTAGGTGTTTTGGTCCACCCTATTTTGCTACATGAGTCAGAAGTGATCATCTTTGCAAGTTAGACAAGTTATGTCTGTGGACCCAAAGACTGAAAAATGGGTCATATTGGGTTTGAATACGTCTCTGCCCATAAAACAGATGTAATGCATACTGAGATGCTCTTTCTTCTGACACTGAGGCCCAACCACACAAGGTAAAAACCAACTGTCTTCAGTGAGCCAGTCATTCACAGCTTTGTGAGGAGCAGAGTGCTCTCCCACGTACCAAACAAAAACATTATATAAAGGACCTCTGCCAAAAGAGGAGAATCACAGTGCACAATGTCCTGTCTATAATCCCTGCCTTTCTGGATGAAATGTCAGGGAGATGCTGCCAAATCCCATGTTCTTGACATTGTCACACCAGCACAACGTGGAGAACAAGAGGAAAAACGTGCCTGGCTCGTTATGTGAACATCGATTGTATCGTGAAAAGGAAAAGAGGCATTTGCTCAGAAGCCTAAAAATAGGCTGAAAGGGTTCAGAAATTAGATAAAGGGAAAAAATTGTCCTCATAACCTGGATTCTATAGCATGAGCAGCCAATGCACAGATCAGTTCATTGTGTTTAGCTTACTGCCATGTTACTGAAGAGCTGAACAGACACATCACGATGTTTCACTTCCATGGAGTCCATGCAGTTCATCTTTGGTGCTGCTCTGCAGGGTCCTTCATGGAGGAGAACTTCAACATCGTGTTGCATGTCTTGAAACAAGGTGTAGGAGCAATTGCCAGCCAGCTTAAAATTCAGTCCATCAAAGGTGACAATGTGTCGAGACGAACTTCCCATACAGACACCTGCAAATAAACAACAACCACCGAAGAAAGCCATAGAGGCATTTGCCTTAGTTTAAATTAAGACTATTTCTCCACAATCATTTATGGGCATGTGGAACCAATTAATTGGGAAGGCGAGGAAAGTAATGAATTGCAAATGATGCAGCACATCATTGACAAGAAATTTTGGTAAATACTTCATCACACGTGGTGTTTTTTTGAAATATCTTTGTCTGGAACAATTACTATTACAAGAGATTTGGATAAACCCATAGAAAATCCTTTTGCCTGAAATTTGCTCACATTGAATATGATTTAGTAATAGATATTATATGAAAAATAAAACAGGGAAAATCCCTTCCATATTTCTAGAAAGACCATAACACACTTTTTAAATTTTGCATTGTATCTTAACTATGGCATTCTATTTTATTCTGTGTAGTATTACATTTGAAACCAAATAACACTATTTCACTCCTATCAAACATATGACCCAAGTTAATACCTGGGGACTTTTTTTTTTTCCCAGTTGGAAACAGGAAAAAAGCAAGAGAAATAATATGCACAGGATAAACCAATGGTCAGCTGACAGCTCAGTGTTCTAGTCATTAGGTTGTAAACACCTCCTTGTCTTCACAAACTGGAAAACAAGAATTATAATCTCAAGAATACCAAAACAAAACCTGATGTTTCTGGCTCCTATATTTTCAAATCTCTTGCCTAAAGATAATAAGGACAATAAAAGCAATGTCAGCAAAACATGTAAGGAGGAAAATTATCATTGTTAATAATTCAGTACTTGGCTTCTAACTGAGATCTGAGAATAATCAGTTTCCTAATCAATGACCTTCAAACTTAATTTCCCAGGAAAAACAGCAAACAACTCAGAGGAGGGAAGGAAGCCAGTCTATCTTGTGTGCTGTTGGGCACTGAGTTGTCAAGAGATACATCCCTTTGAGAGCACTGGAGCATCCTCAGGCACTTTACTGTATCTGCTTATTAAGTTCATATATAAACAACGTTTATAAAAAAAGCTATAAACCCATGTTTTGCAACCTTTATTTATTCGTGGACATCTAAAAAAATTCTAAGGATAATGGGAATCCTTTCAAAATTCTCAAAGGTATTTGTAGTACAAAATGCATTAATGGAATTTATTTTAAAGTAGCCCAAGAGCACACAATAGTCGAGTCACACACTGCAAATCATGTTACTATAAAACTAAAAAGCTTGCAACAAGTTCAGCAAGTTATACCTTTAGTTACACCTTGATAGTCTAGTTACACCTTTATAGTGTAACTCCTGAACTGTTCTCTGAACTTTTAAATGACATAAGAACTCTTTTTCAAGTACTTCCTCTTTACAAAACCATTTGTCACATCACCCACACTGTCAAGCCATCACTTGAAAGCATGTTTTAGCTCTCTAAATAAGTGAATCACAAGTCAATTTAAGATGCATTGCCGTGATTCTGCTGTGGGTTTTGGCTCTGACTTCAGCACACACAGCACCAAAATCAGCCTTTCCACCTGCTATGAATGTTGCTTTAGCTGACCCAGCATCACCCTGGTTGCACTAAGTTGTCATTAAAACAAGGGGTCTTGACCCAGGAGTTCTTTAATCGCCTGGGTGGGTTGGGTTTTTTTAATTCTCTTCTTCTATAACATATGAAAATTTACTATTTTTCCCCTCACATTCTGCACCATCTTAGGGAAAAAAATATTTGGGTATTGTGGCTCATTAAATTCACAAAGAGTTGTTAGCTCTTGTTAAATACCAACAATCTCAAGTGAACCATAGGTCTTTTCCTGATAATCAGCTAACTGTGCAAATGATAATTTTCATTTCATCTTTTCAGAAATTTCTTATAAAGGCACATTTTGCATGCCTAAAGTAATGCCTTCATGTTGATCCTATGTATGTAGTAAGGATCAAGAAAATTATTAAAGATGGGTAGGTAACATAAGAATAATCTTTCAGACATTATAAAATATTTAAGACTATCTAACTCAAGTCTTTCTACCCTTCTGAACTACTTATATCAAAACAGAAAGGTTAGATTTAAAGGGTTTGGATAATCAAACACACTTTTAGGAATGCTAAAACTTGGGGTGTAAAAATTTTGTGTGTATAACAGTTCAGGGATCAAAATCCAGCTACCAGCTTAGTTATTTCAAGCAGTATTTGGAATAAATTGTTCTTAAATCAGCCAGTTCAGGAGAGGATATTTTAAATTCAGATTATACTTTATGAAGACGAGTTATATATAGGGTTGTGACTTACTTTCAAAAAGCAATCTTATTACTTAAGATGTAAGCCTATTTTCTTTTTAATGAACTGGTCACCAGCCTCAGGGCTGCATCTCTGTACCCTGTAAGTGTGAGTAGGTACACTTAATTTCTGTTCCAGTCATCCCAGCCAAGGCACCAATCACACAGAGTGTGAGATTATATGGAGACAGGGAGCATTTTTTGTTGATGGTTCTATAATACATGTGTGTGATTGAGGTCAGGTCAAACCCTCAAGCTTAGAGGCCGAGCAAGAATAAATCACTTGCTTACAGCCTGCCAAGGTAAATTCCTGTTTGCTTCCATACATCCTCCTTCCCAGTACACACAGCTTTGGAAATCGAGTGTTAGATTCCCTGATAAAACACTGTAGCTCCACTAATGCAAAAAATAAGCTCACAGTGGTCCCAAACTTGCAAACAGCACTGGACATTCCAGCAACAGGGCAACTGTCATGCTCCTAGCTATTTTGGTTAATCGCTGTACAGCAATTAAACAGCAATTCCTCCCATCCCAGCCACCTCTGATGTGTACAACGGCTGAGCAGCTGCACTCAGCATTACATTTCTGAGAAAACATTTCAAGTGATGGGGAAGGAGAGGCAACACATGCAAAGACAGATACTCACACGGACACATCCAGCGGCAGCCACACGTTTCTTCAACCTTCACAGCAGGGAGGTTGCTGTGACACACCGGCTTTGCCATCCTCTCACAGTTAATGTGGTGGCTCTCCAGAACTGTGTAATCTCCTGGAAGGCATGTCACAGTGTGGCACTGGTCTGGTAATGTCCATTTGTCACCAGGCTGGGTAGGGAGACACGGAGATTCAACAGTGAAAAGATGGGCAGGGGGCAGGAAAACACAAAGCTTGGCTGGTGCCACAACCCCACAGTTAACAAGTACAGGGACTGTGACTCAAATTAGCCTTGGAAAACTAAATAAAGGAATGCAGTGTATTAAGGACTCCATGACAATTAGAAAGTTGAAATTAGCAACACTAAGAAACAGACTCTGAAATTCCAAGCCAAAGGTAACAGTCTTGAACAGGAAATGCTTTGCTACAACAAAATGAAGTGTCTGATACTCCACCACTTGCCATCCTACAGCATGCGTGGATAGCAGAGTCAACAAAGAATTGCCCTCAGCTTTGCTTTAAATTTCAAAGCCTTTAGTCTTCATAAGCCACAGATGGTCATGGCACAGCAGGAATTAACAATATTTGTTCCAAGTTAGAAAGGCATAGAATATTGTAATTATCCAAAACTCTGAAATTTTAAAACAGTTCCTCCCTTCCCAAAGGGAATTTGTTCCTTTACCATATCAATGTTATTACATAAATGTAGTGGATTTGTAAAACTAAAAATTAAATGTAAAATATACTCTTAGTTTCTAAAGGCCAGTCTAAATTTTAAGGTACCAGGATTACATACTAATAAATGACAGAGAAATAGATGTGGTCACAACCTGGAGTATCTCAAGATTCCTATCTGCAAAAAACCGAGCTCCCTGGCCCAAATCCCACAGAACTCTATACTCCATAAACAGGCTCAATGAATTTCAAAACAGTGTTCATCCCTGAGGTCTGCATTCCCAAGAATATCCCCAAATGTGGGAAACAGCACTTCCCAGACCTATCTCTACAGAGGTGAGTCCAGAAACATCAGCACAAGTGAGACATTAGTTCTACGAACTGGGTTAACATTTCTTGATATCCACAAGCAGAAACACGTGGGAAAGAAAAAATTGCTATGGGGGAAGGTGATCTCCCATCATGTCCTTCTCACTTTAACCATCATTCCCATAAAAAAGAAGAGCAAAGGATTAAAACAACTAGAAAACAACATAATTCACAGATGAGTCTTGTCACTGAATGTTCAAGCTGAGAATAGCACTGTGAAAGTATTGCTCTGTATCTCTGAGCTATGTGATTCCATCAAGTCTAAACAAGAACAGTCCAAGAACAGTCAGACTTGCAGCCATAAAAAAATTACATATTAAATACAAGTTAATTTACTGGACCTGTTTCAGGACTTTGAGAAGGCAACTGAAAGTTGCTTAATACTTTTCAGGCTTGTGAGCCTAGAGGAAGCTGTGAAAAAGTGACAAGAGGAGCTTTAAGTATGGAAAAAGTATTTAGATAGGAAGAAATAGAATGTTTTTTAATTATAGTTGTCTCGCCTACAACTCACTAAAAGAGGAGCACCTGGAAGGGTACAAATACAGCTGTGCAAGTCTGGCTTCCATACATATTTAATTGTTTTTATTTCACTCCTTAACAGGACATCTATTGGAAAACATCTAAGAGCTGGACAAGAATAGCAAAGCACAGCACAGTAAAACAAAAATACCAGCTGAAGTATCACAAAAAAGCCAAGAATCCTGGTGCAGAGGAAGATGCAGGGACTCTGAAGACAAAGAAAGCCTAAATCCCAGTTGCTATGAAATCGTAGGAGTTAAACACGACAGAAAGGGAAGGAAAATCAGGGGTTTCTAAATAGTGAAGGATGTCTGCTGAAAGCAGTGAGCCTGCCAGGACACTGCAGGAAGCCTCAGACTTCCTCTCTGAGGGAGCTCTGAACCTACAGACCTGGACTTGTACACTCTTCCCTTGCTGTGCATCTGCAGGAGGGAGAGACATGTACCTCGAGCAGCTTTCTCAGCTGGCACCTTTTAATTTATTCAGGGGTTTATTTGTTTGTCTGTTCTGTAAGCCAAGAGCTGAGCTATACAAGAAAAGCCATGGTACAGACACTGCTAGTTTAGGAACGTGGTTTTTATTGCCATACATAGACTAGAAATGCAGAAGATCAAAGATCACTTCATGATGAAATGCTACTATTATAAGACCCACACTTTTATTATCATCTTTATGCCCGCTGAAAACCATCATAACAAGACTAATGATGAAAATTAACTACATTAACAAAAAACCTTAACCTACCATAATTGTTCTGATATTCTGTCAGATGGCAAGTTCAAATATGAAACCAGTGGCTCTTTGCACACCCTGTATTTAGCACTCCTGTAACTCCCTGCCACTGGATCTGATGAGTACTAAAAACTTACGTGGATTCAAAGAATGGCTGAATAAATTCATGGAGGAGAAAACTATCCAGCCCTATCTAACATAAAAAGGTGTCACTATCACCTGAGAGTGTCCCTGAGACACAAATTGTTCAAGGCTGGGACAATTCAAGGAATTTTCACACATATTTAATTACATTCCTCCCCTGGCTCCTATTTTTGGTCACAAAATACAGGGGGCTGGATGGGATTTTGGCCTGTCCCAGCACATTTGATCTGCTATCCTTCTGCTACTAACAGTGACCTTAGTCATGAATCTTCCTTCAACAATCCTTTCCAGGGTAGAGGTAATAACAAAACCAAAAAAAAAAAAGTAACAAATCATGTTCTCCATGATACTGATAGGATTTAGGGTGATATTTTTGATCCTGAGTGCTCTGATTTCCTTGCGAACTGCACGAGATCAGTTCCCACAATCTCCAGGTGCATGACAGACATCCCGCCTGGGGAACTGAGCCTCCTGCAATAACTCTGAGTAACCCCTGAAATACTGTGAACCCAATGTAAAAGCCTGTGTTTTCTGAATTAGGGAAGAGCCTTGATTCTTCATCCCCGTGGATTTGTGGAATTTGCTGGAAGAGGGGAACAGAACAGTGGCACCTTCCTGCCAGTGAGGCAGAGTGCAGAGTGTGGGTGCTGCCCCGGGACACTCCCACGGTGTCCTGGAGGCTCCCAGGGATGCTCAGCAGCCTGTTCCAAAAGGCAATGGCCACCACAGTGCCTTGTAACACCTATTTTTTTCTGGCTGACAGAAGAGGTAACACAAAATCCCCCTAAAGGCTGCCCTTTGAAAGTGTGGCTTGTTTTCCCAAGGACTGGAGCCCGGCCTGTTTTCCTCGAAGAGCATTTTAGCCAGAACGGAAATTGTGCTTTGAGTTTATCACCGAAAAAAATGAAACCTGACATGTCTGAAATTCAAGTTTAGCCTTCCTAGCATCTATCTCCACATACCTCTGTCTGCTCTAGGAGCCCCAAGGCCTGGACACATGCAGTTCAAATCACAAATAATCTGATTATTTTTTTGGTTTTAATTAAAGAAATTTTTCAAATTTATTTTTTGTTTGTTGGTTGGTTTTTTTTTTTATTTAGGCTGTCAGCCTCGAAGCCACCAGATTATTAGTGCCTGATTTAGCTAAAGCCTTTCTGTGTTCTCACCAGCTGACCGAGGCCAGCCCTGTAAGGCAGTTTTGACATATTTCCTGTGTCTAGACAATTCATAAGCATTTCTTTATTAGCCACATCCTTCCTTACAGTCATGTCTTCACAAGGGAAAAATCAAAGGAATATTTTTAAGGTACTAGAAATTCAAGATAAATCCTAGACTAGAGCTCATAACTGATCCCTACTAGAAAACATGGCACAAGCTTATGCTAATATTTTTAAAAGCATGAAGGATCATATGCTCTCAAAAACCTTGGTGTTTCACCTGAGATGAAGAAACTTAACCTTTTATAACGTCTAGATCATTGCTTTCTTAGACCTGGATCACTTTTGAGAGATCATACAGGTTTACAAGCATTTCTGAGCATTTTCTCGGGATCAATAAGAGCTTTTCCACGAACAAACACAGAGAACTTTGCTTCTATTACTTAAGAGATTATTTCCCCTAAAGAGATAATTATCACACAATAATTATCTTCCTATAAGATTTCCACAGGGACAAAGTATTTGTAATTTTAGCAGAAGGACAGGGTCTGCACAATGATGTTGCCTCCCCCTACACATGCACCCTTTTTTTGGCCATGTTTAGCTGTCCCAGAAGTTCTTTCACCAGGAGAGGAAATGCATTTTTCATTGTCAGGGAAGACACACATTATCACAAGTTTTGGTTCTGCACTGCCTTCAGTAGCATTCAACACTGCAAGATGAGGTGTCTCCTTTGTGTGCAAAGTTACCCCACCACTTCAAAAGGCAACATTTTCCTCCTAAAAACAATTCTTAATATTTTCCCATACTTTTTTTTTCATGTTATCTCTGAAGATATTCATGCTCCTGCACAGACTTTGCAACTTGAAAGCCAGATGGACAACCCAGGCAATACACTTACATTTTTTTTGTTTCCATCCTCATCCATACATTCTCTGACAGGGTCTGAAAGAGAAGAAGACATATTTTAGTCATCTCACTCCCTCACCCAGCCTTTTAAGTGGCAGTCACCAAAACACAGAGTGCTTATTTAAAAACATGATTTAGGCTGTAAGTTTATTTGTGTGTGTTAGAATGTGTGAATCCCTACCTCAAGACTGCAGGCTTTTGTACAAAGTGTATAAGTAACAGAAGGTATAAACTTTGTTACTGCTCCCATTTCGTTACTTTTGCAACGACACTGATCCCAAAACAACCTGTGAGCAATAGCTGGGCTGTAATTCTACAGCACTTCTTGCACTGACAGCTCCGCCCAGGTGGCACTTTAAAAAATCCTGACTTTAACTCTGAGTGAAGGTCCAGCCTTACTTCTGAATCATTTGAGGAATTGAGAATATTTCTAGGAAGTAGCAGGTGATGAGAATTTATGCACACACATTTATTAAATGCCAACAGACAAATACAGCATAAATGTGCAAATAGCTGCAATAAGAGTACTCAAATTCAGCTTCCTTAAATTCAGGCATTACTGTGATGAGCAGGTTTTTTATAGAACCAGTTAAATGGTCACAGGGCACCCACTGAATTGCAGTTTCTATGTTTATGTGCTCTCACTACACACCTAGAGCTATATGGGAAGGAATCTCATATAGGTACTATGGCATGACAACGTGATAACCACATGTCTAGGAAATTAAAACACTGACTAGCAAACTCTTTCTAGAATATTATACTATGCTATCTTATATTCACTATATGCTCTGTCTTTTCCAGGACAAGTAATGTATTTTGAAAGCATTTAGGAAATCTTTTAAACCTTTTTAATAGTATTATTTTTGGTACACTTCCATACATAACGCAAGACTCCCTCCGTACAAGAAATCCAACTGTGTGAGTCTGGAGGGGAAAATTATGCTTTACAGATTGTAAGAAACTTAAAACGAACAAAAAAATCCAAACAAGAAAATAAATCCCCACAAAAAAATAAGACTATAGTTTTCCACCCCACAGCAAAGGCTTTACCAACAGCAAAAGGAAGAGCTAAATTTTTCAAATTGAGGTGTTGAAGATTAGATATTATGATTCAAGTTTTTTTGAGCTGTTAGAAAAGCTTTCATAAAAATACAAAGCTCTCACCTCTAGTACTAATAGGTTATAGCACAGATTGCAATAAGAAAATAGTTACTGGTTCCAAATTCCTGCTCCCCATCCAATATCTTGGATCAATGTAATTTACAGCAAGAAAAATCACGTATTTTACAGTGTGAAGAGAGGAAATGCATCTTTAAAAGCTTATTTTAAAAGAAAAGAAAGAAAATGGCAGCTGTTTAAATCTAGAAAATGGCAGCTGTTTGATGCTCCGGAGAGATTTTAAAATGCCAGAAGTGATCCCAGCGGAGAACGATCGGATATCTCCAAGCTGGACTGTGAATGCTCTGCAACTTCCTCATTCTCAGTGGTACTTGGCTCTGCAAAAAAGTCCACTTATTGTAAAGGAGATGTAACTAAGCCCTTGTAATGCTGGTAAAAACCTGTGCAATGACTAACACTATGAGACAGTAGTTTGTGGTGAGAACACAAAGATGCTATTGGAATAGAAATAACAATATGTGTAATAAATATCTATATACACACAAATCAAGGCGGCAAAAGTAGTAAAATACTGGTCAGTGTTGAATCAAGGTTCCTTAGAGGAGGAGTATTTTCATGTATAAATAAATTAATATTTCGTTAAAATATTTTGCACTTTTTTCCCAGCATTGGTTTTCCTGGAAAAGTTAATTACTTCTTCTTTTTGATTCTACGTGGGCTGAATTTTTTGTAGACATACACATCATGTCTGAAAAATATGCAATTTGAAATCTGTACCCCCAACTAACGTTTCTGAAGCATGTCCCACTCAGTCATGACAGCTTGAGCTGTCCTTCAGTTGATGATCAGCCCTGATTATTAAGAAGGTGACAACTCAAAAGTTCAGGCCCAAGAAGTTCTAAAAACCTCGCTGGAAGTTGGCTGATTGGAATACCAACTGACTACACGCTTTAAAGGCTCAGGTTTTGTTTCACATGGAAGTGATGACAGTGGTCTAGGTTAACACTTGTGATGATTGTTGGTAAAACACCAGCGAAGGAACGCTGGGTTGACTTCTACAATGAGAAAAGTCATTCTGGTTTGGGCATTTCGAGGTTTGTGTTTTGCTCCAGTCATGCAGCCACAACTATTGGACTTACCCATGCACACTTTTTTGATAAATTGGCTATTCAGTGTGATCATAGTGGATAAATCTTCGAAATTCTGGAGCTTCATGATTCTGGTAGCAGCAGATGGCCCAGCCAAAGTCCTTAGTTGCTCTTCATCATAACTGTTCCCAACACCAATTGGAAAAAGGGATACCCCTAGGAAAAGAGAAGAAAAAGGTTTTAATTAGGCAATGCACAGGAGAAGGAGATCTTTGCTCATGGGAGTGGTGGAGTCATCATCACTGGAAGTATTTAAAAGGCATGTAGATGTGGCACTTGGGGACTGGCAGTGCTGGGGTAACAGCTGGACTTGATGATCTTGAAGGTCTTTTCAAACATAAATGATTGTATCATTCTATGGGGCTTTTTTTCATTTGTTTCTTAAAAAGAAAAATAAAAAAAGAACTGAGAAATGTTTTTCTCCAACAGTTAATTGTAACATATTCCTTGCATAATTCCCTCCACATTGGCTAAAGGCAACTAAGGGCTGAAATGGTAATGCTCTAATCACAGCATTAACTAGGATGAGCTCTATTAATCTCAAGCATAGTAAGATCATGCATGGTCAACAAAATGCAGCTGCAGACTTAATGAAAACATCTTCACTTTTTTAATAATGCAAAAAGTCTCAATATATTGTTTTCTTTTTTCAGTTACATGGCAATTGGATTATTTTCAAACCATTTAATTAAAAATAACACTTGATAGTTGCTATGTAGTCCATGCCTTATTCAATGGCTCCCAAAGCAGCCTTCAAAGTAAGTCAAAGTTCCTCAGCTAAACACCTGAGGAAGCTGAGGTCAGAAAGAACAGACAGAAAACTTGAAAAATCATCATGCAGCCCATACTGATAGCAGAAGTATTCCTGTACAGGTCAGTGCAGAATCTGAGCAATACCTCCAATTATTATTATTATTATTATTGTTATTATTATTATTATTACAGTGAACCTTTCAAGGATCACTGTCCTGCGACACTACTGAATTTATAATATCAGATACATTCCTGTCATCCCCGTCTATCCATAGTACTTTGGAAAATGAAATGCCACTAATGTGTGAAGCCCATGGAAGCTGTTCAGCTTAAACTGCAGATTGGTACTGAATTTACCAGTAACTCAAAGGCATCTTCATCAGGCACATTTTGTTCAGGTCTGTTTCTTACTGGAACATCGTGCACAGTAAGGCCAGAACTTACATGAACATACCAGTGTCTTAATTTTCCATCTTTTGTTATAGCACATTACTTAAAATGCAACAACCCTATTTAAAAATAGTGACAATGAAAGGAGATTTACTGTTGAGTCTTGCAGAAAGAGCAGCAGCCTCCACAGAGTCTTCTGACCTCCCCGACACGATGACTATGGCAACCTTTGATGCGCTGGGTCTGCCCCCGTGGGATTCTGACATTGCATTCTGGACTACAAAATCAATGGCATTTCCTGAGAAGAAATGAAGAGATAAATAAGAGATATGATAGAAAACTCAGAAGAGAGTATAAAACTAAATCTTATTTTACTGTTAGTATGTTATATTAGTAGGTACTGAAAACAGTGATTCTTAAAGGACTTTTAACGCCTGATTTATTGCTGCTACATGCAAGATCTCAGCTATTAAGAACCTTCCAGTACTATTTACACATCTCAACACAGGAGGACCATCCTCAGCTACCCAGTTTCTGCAGTAATGGGAACTTTACTACCTTTCCTTGGCCACAAGAATAAAGCTATGCTCCTCACTTCAGTGCAACGCCACAGTAAGACTTCTGGAAAAGGTAACTACTAAAGAAAAGAACATATTGCAGAGATGATGTTCTTATTTCCCAACTGCCAAGCAACAGTGACATCCAGTGGCGATCTGATGCACAACTCCACACCATGACGAGCTGTACACACAAGTTTCTCTTGCTCCTAGTGAATATCTATTGCTTCTTTAATTTCATCAACTTTTAGTATGGGTGTGAAAAGCACACCTTGCATCCCCACTACCAGCAACCTCTCTGAAGTCTAATCTCAGAGTAACCCATAATGTAACCGGGTGGTACATATTAAAAACAACCTAAAAAAAACCAAACCCACACCAGACCCCACAAAACTTGCAAAGAAATTCTACCTTAGCTAGCAAATCACAAACTGGCTTAAATTGTAAGCTGCTGCCCTTTCATTTAACATCTGTGAACACTCAGGCAAATTTTTGTTGAAAATCATAACCTCAACAAGAGAGCACTTTGTTAGTACTTGCATTTAGACATGTATTTGCACAAATATTTATACTGGGAATCATGATATGCAGCTTTCTTAAAAGCTCCTTTGGGCTTGAAAGTTATCAGGTCAGGAAGTAGAAATGGTACCGGGTGACTGATGTGACATTCAGGGCAAACAGTGAACAGTGAACAATAAACACTTTAAAAGACTAGTTCCTCTTAGTAATCTGTAATAACTGTGGAGCAGAAATAGGTTTGCCTAAGGAATTCACTGTACAATTTATAATAACAAACATATTTGAAAAACACTGGAAGTCAGACCATAGATAATTCACCAGCACACCCTCAGTGTACCTTAGCACACCTCAACACTTGGTACTTTGTCTGTCTGCATCATGTCACCCAAACTTATTCAGTGACAGAAGCAAAAATCCTTTTCCCAAGCTGCTGCAAGCATGGACAACCTCTAGGAATCTCAGTCAGCACACTGACTATTGATAAGGCTGAGAGAGCTGGGGTTATTCAGCCTGGAGAAGAGAGGACTCCAGAGAGACCCACTGTAGCCTTTCAGTACTTAAAGGGAGTTTAAAACAAAAGAGAGAGAGCGACTTTTTGCATGAGCAGACAGCGACAGGACGAAGGGGAGTGGTTTTAAACTAGAAAAAGAGAGATTTAGATTTGATGTGAGGAAGAAATTTTTTACTCAGGGGTGGGGAGACCCTGGCACAGGCTGCCCAGAGAAGCTGTGGCTGCCCCATCCCTGGAAGTGTTCAGGGCCAGGCTGGATTGGGCTCTGGGCAACCTGAGACACTGGGTGACATCCCTGCCCATGGTAGAAGTGTTGGAAAGAGATGATCCTTAAGGTCCCTTCCAACCCAAATCATTCTGAGATTCTATGATATCATGGCAACAGCAATTGGATATTCTACAAGGTTTCAATAAGAGTTTTAGGAAGAATTTACCCCTTGGAAGAATCTAGCCTAGAATAGATATCTGAAAAAAAACTCAAATGTTTCCTTTGCCACAGCACTGGTTTGCAGGTCAAGTTTCCTTCTCAAATACTGTTGCTTCCCCCACCCTTCCCTGTTGTCCTATACACCCCTACAGTCCCTGACAGCCTCATATCCCCTTTCCAACTTATCCAGTCACTTCTCCATTAGCCCATTATCACTAATTCCTCCACAGCCTCATGTTCAAGTGTCATCTCTCCACACAGATGCCCAAAACTAAAGATCTGGGACCAACCAGGAACAGCTGCCAGGCCCTGTTGGACTTAAAGCAGGAATAGGATCCACACCAATTTCCCCTTTTATAACCTTCCATCTCTCACATGGCGTTACCTCCACTATAAATCTCCTCTCTAGAAATGTCACCTATTTTCCCAAGCCCAACTTCTTAAACAGAATGATTCATGTTTGTTTAAATCAATTCAACAGAATGCTTTCAACAGTATTTAAGAACACAACAGGATGTCTCTCTTCTGTTTCTTGCTATGCAATTACCATCTTTTATTTAGTTCTTCCAACAGTGTAGATAAATTTCATTCCTATAATTTGATTTTCATTCCCACTATAATTCTGAATTATATTTTATATATGAAATAAAAATGCTTCTGAGTTTCTGTTCAGTGAAAATCTCAACATTTTGAATATTTTTCTACTTGCAAAAAACCACATTTTAAAGCACCATTATTGTTCAGGTGATGGTGATTCCATTTCACAAACTACTATTCCTGACCACAAAAATTAACTACCTCCAGGTATTAACTCATGTCCTCTACAGCTGTCTCACAACCCTTGCTACAAATGGTTTTGTGTCCGTAGAGGTGGAATGTTAGATGCAAAGTTGCAGGTTAGCTATAAATAACTGAGGATAAAACAAAATACAGAAAATTATTATGACTATATTCCAAATCCCTGAGATTGCTCCAGGATGGTCACTGTGCCAGAAGATTGACTCATTTCCCTTTTGTCCTATAAATAATTACAAAAAAGAAAGTATTTCAGGTTTTAACTTTCAAGTATTTTAAGTTAAACTTTTGCACAGTAAGAATCACAAATGACTTTTCATTCAATTTGTGACAAGCACTTGAAATTTCTCTGTTTGCTGTTTGGGTTTTTTTAATGACCCTTTGATTTTTGTGTGTTGGTGGGGGCACCAGCAGCTCCAGCTCCCTTTCTCTTTCTCACATTAATTCTGAAAATTTTCAGAAACTTCCATACATATTTGTAAACTGGAAAATCCATTATTTTAATAATTTCTCGTAAAGAAATCAAATACCACTGCAACAGAACCAGTGACTATTTTAAAGTCCCCCAAAAACAGTTACTCAATTTAATGCACGGAAAATTTGTTTTAGTGTCCTAAAAACTCTTCGGATTTCTCCCCTTATTTTGAAGCCAGCTCCCGAGAAAAGAGCCAGGTGTCTGAAGACATGATCAAATGAACACTTTTGTCCTGCTAGAGGGACTCAAAGTCCCCATCCCAAACTGGAAGCTGTCACTTCTCAGCTGTTTGTCTCTATATCTCACCACAGAGGGAAATACCAAATCCCTCAGAGACCACAATAAAAACTCTTCACCGCTAGTGAACCAGCCAACTTGAACATTTCCTTACTATGACACAACAGTAAACTGACATTTCCACACCAATAAAGGAAATTTAACATGTTTACACTGAGATAAACACCAACCCAAGGCTGTATTAAGACCGGAAAGAGTGTTCAAAGCATAGAAACAGAGGGAGAATCATAGAATGGTCTGGGACCTTAAAGACCATCTTATTCCAACCCCCTGCCATGGACAGCGACACCTTCCACTAGCCCAGATTGCTCAGAGCTCCATCCAACCTGGCCTTGGACACTTCCAGGGATGGGGCAGCCACAGCTTCTCTGGGCAACCTGTGCCAGACAAAACATCCCTTGGCAGCATTGACAGGGGGTATCATACAAGCCCCAGTGAATTCAATGGGAGGTTTGCTGTGGGCTTTAGGGCTCGGTTGCACATTTTTAAGCATTTTCTCTGTGACCCTAAGCCTGGAGTAGCAGCCAATATGTTCTCACATACTGAATACAAGAGTAAACTATGTTACTGTCACGTGTTCTTTTTACAAATGGTTTCTGTTTCTTACATACACAATGTGCTACCAAAAGAAAAAAAAAAAGGCAACAAACAGCCTTTGGAAGCCAAATTACTTCTACACTCACATGTATTTTAGGCATCAGACATACAACCTATGAGAAATCAAGATGGAAGTCTCAAAGCCAAGAGCATTCACTGCATGCAGGAGAACAGCAGAACTGAGAGCAGTGTGACACACAATAAAATATCTATTCCCAAAGGCAGTAGATGCTATGGGGAATGTGTGTCTAGTTGTCTGTTCCTGAATTCTTGTCCCCTCTTCTCCTTCTGCCTCCTAACCTGTTACACTTGTGGTGGCCCTGACAGGCATAATGAACACAATTAATTTCTCACATGCTCACACCCTCCCTTCCCAAATTTCACATCTAGACATTTATCTGAAGAACTGAACAAAAAGGCCTGGCCTGAAGGAGCACTGAGCCCTTCCAGCTCAGTCAGTAGGGCTTGACCCAAATCATCGGATATGTCCAGGGAAAAAATGTAAATAAATAAAAAGAGAAAACAAAATAGCAGTTGATCTATACAGGCTACTTTAAAAAAGGTGTTTCTAAATCAAGAGGCATTTCAGTCATTCCAAAGGCTGCCAGCACAGAATAGCACCTTCTCCCCATCTTCCAGTGCTGATACACTCCTGCCTTATTGATACTATAGAGTATAAAAATTGTCATGTTAGGAATAATCATTAAAGCAAAACCAACAGAAGATATCCCACAAGGCTGAAGGCTGGGGAGGGGAAAGGAGAAGAGATGGCATTACTCCATGATCCTCCCAGCTAAGATGCTGAAAATCTGATGTTCAACTTCTGACAGTCAGAAAGGGCTTTGTAAGAACCTTTTTTTGGTTGAATTCAACAAGACTATTTAATAAGGGTTAATTAGCTAAATAATTTTTTCCTATTTTTTTTTAATCACCTGATGGACTTTTAAGCCAGAATTGTATTCTGAAGTAATAATTCAGAATGTAGAAACCTCTACATGAACCAAAGACTGAAAGCTGGTTAAATGGACATAAACAAGCTTAATGATAAAAGACAATCTGCTATTGAGTAGGGTTGGAGGTGTTTACTGGGAGTCTACAGGGAATTACACCAGATTCTGCCTTATTGAACAGTTTCATTAATGATTTGGATAGAGGAGGAAAAATGTGTAAAAAGGCATGCTAATCTGAATCACAGATATTAGATTGGGAGCAGTTATGAACATCATGGAATGATTTGAAAGAGCACAAGGTGCCCAAGAAATGTATGAAATATATCCAAGAAGTAAAAATGAAGCTTCATCCCAGAATTAGCCAATCTGGAACACACAGACACGTGTCTGTTTGGTGGACACCTCAGGGAAAGCAGAAACTTCCTAAGAGCAATGTTTGCAATTATTCTCTTTAATTTTGTCTGAAAGGAGGAGTGAAATGTAAAGCCCCCATGAGGGTCTGGGAGTTGTGACAGACAGGGGAATCCAGTTGGACAGAGGTTCCTGCTGGGAACTTGCGAATTAGTGCCTTAAGTGGCCTCAGTGGTTTCTCTAACATTTCTGCAACATCTTGACCAAAAAAGAAAAAGTACTGCAAGAGACCTTAATCATCCACAAGTCCTGAAAGCTTCCTGGGAAAGAAACAAAAAAGAAATAGTTCCTCAGAACTTGAAGTGATACAGAAGCAGCCAACACTATCTGAATGGTGGATATTCCAGATTGGATCTATTTAACCAAGGACTTGTCTAATAAGGAGCAACCCTCCATAATGATAATCATGGAAACACAGAATGGTTTGTGTTGGAAGGGACCTTAGGTATCATCTACTTCCAACCAGGGAGACCTTTCACTTGACCAGGTCACTCAGAGCTCTGTGATCCTGAAGCTGATCTTGATATCTTAATTTAGGGTCTTGAAATTGAGTTGGGATTTTTTATTTTACTGAAAATAGAAGAATATTTTAATTTTGAAACAACTTAGCTATTGCAAATTGATCCCACAGATCAGTTCTTTAGATAGTCAGTTTTGAGCACACTGATATTCTGGCATTAACATGTGTCGATTAACAGAATGGCTGAACTTCTCATGAGCATCACAAATCTCAGTCCAACACCTCACCAACACTGAAAGGAGCAGGCTACAAGGCCCCAAAACCTCTCTTCTACTCTCCTGTCTCTGCAGGAAATCACAAATCCTGCATTTTGCTTACCACCAAGGGCTTTTGATGATCCTGGGCCTCACCAGGAGCACATTCAACCCACAAACCTTGTAAGAAATGAATTGCAAAAAAACAAGCAAGCAAAAAAACCCAGAGGACAGTGAATTAAATTAGCTCAGGCAAGAGATTAGTATGCACCCCAAGCCGGCTTCAGAAAGCAGTTGGCACCACCAGCTCAGAAATACTAGCAGGAAAACAAGTAAAGAAGATCTCTGTCAGTGAATGGGAGTCCTCTGATCAGAGCAGCTGCTGGCAAACCCATGGCCTTGGGTGGGTGATGGGGAGCAAGATTCTGGAAATTCTGTATAGACCACATCACCTGGGACACAGATCTGCAAAAGGAAAAGTGCTGTGGTGGGTCTGTGCTTCTTAAACTACAGTGAAGTTTAGAAGAAAAAGACAATTTATACCTTCTTAATCATGACAGCAAAGATGAATGCTGCTAATCAAATATTTTAATAATAATTGGAAGTTGCAGTAATACTATTGAAGTTTGTTTTTTTTCTTGGTGGTGGGGAAAACAAATTTCTTTCCCTGATGATGCTTTTAATACAGTTGAGCCACACTTCCTCCAAATTTTGAGTCTGAGGCAGACAGTGGGCATGGGAAACATCAGCCTAAATGAGAGACTTTTACTAGCATTATAAGCAAGCAAAGCCATGTTTTTATAAAGTGTTAAGCAGTATTTACTGTAGGGATTGCTCAATGTGCTCCCTGTGACTCTCCTAAACACCAATGAATGCTGAACAGAGGCACGTTTTTGTGATCCTCAGTTCTCTTGCACAGATCACTTTTTGAGCTGAATGAAGGCTTATTCAGTCAGCTCTTCTTGCAGTTATTCTTCTTTTTTTTTAGTTGTTTCTTAAGTGAAGTTGAAAACAATTTCATGACGTTTTAATATCCCCAGAGCTTCCTCTTGATAAGTTACTTGAGCCAAAATTTGCCTGATGTTATTGAATGTCCCCATTGCATAAGCATGGGGAAACTTTGTGGTATAGGCTGCTTTTTTCTGTTCTTTCTATGCCCTCAAATACTCTGCACTAAAAGGTCTCTCTCTCTTCTGGAGTTTCCCTGTGGTTAAGTGACAAAGAAAAGGGAACACTTTCTGCTGATGGCAACAGTCTACAGTTGCTCTCTGCACATACAGCTTTTTTGACTAAATTAGCCTGATTTGGATCAGCAAAGACAGAATAAAGATTACACTGGATTGTGCTTCCACCATAGGGAGGCCAGTGCAAATGAGAAGAAACATCACCAGTCTGATAGCAATGACATTTTTGATGGGTAAATCCTGAGCAAGCATAGGCTAGAAAAGATTTCCAAAGCTGCCTAAAGAACTGCAACATCCTAACGGAGCCATCTACACTTCTCAAGTAGCCTCTGCATTTCCAGAGGCTGGAGTACAGACACAAAGACATGAATGGTCTTACTTTTCCTGTCTCCTACACAGCCAGGAGGATTCACACACGTTACAAGGTGCAGGACAGGACCGCAGTGACTTATTTTCATTACTTCATTTGGGAGGAACTACTTCTACTCTATTCCATTTTGGTTCATTATAGCACATCCCTCATCACGGTCTCTGAGCATTTTCCAATGAGACATAAACAAATCACTAACGAGGATGTCATGTGGCTGCCTCTCCCATTTCATTTCCCAAAGGCCATGTTTGCTCTGTTTATCCTGCAGTTCCGAGTGCCTTTCTATGCACATTACATGGAAGGCTTCACAAAACTTATCTATGTGTATGCAACAACTTATCCCACAATGAGCCTATAGAAGTCTCATCAGCCATCTGGTATTTTTATTTCTCCAGGCTGAGAAAGCAATCATAGCTAATCCTCCTGCGAACTATGGAAGTCAAGTTTTATTTCTCACTTTTCTGGACCAATAACTCTTTACAGTCCAAAGTAGGCCAAAGACCCTAAAAATCTCTGTATTCCTTGACTCTTAAAGGACCCTAACGCTAGGTGTCTGCCAGAACAAATGTGGTTCCAATCCAGAAGAACAAAATTCTCAGTATATCTGGTGAAAGATCAGATATGCTGCAGGAGAATCATTTCTTGCTGAACCCTGCAACTGATACATGTGTGTGCACTGACTTTCCACAGACCCAGTGGGAAATCTGTGTGATGTTTTAGCACATGAAAATTGAAGTGGACCTGTTTTTCAGTTGTCTGGAACAGAAGATGACATTTCACAAGGAACTCTTAGCTAAGGTGCCGCCTTGGGCAATCCTTGCTCCCTGGCACCATCCCCAGTCCTTGTGCCAGCCCAAGTCCTTGTGGAACCAGCACAACAACTTGGATGAGGGAGCTGAACCACAAAGAATATAACTGCTGTTTTCCTGGTTTTCAACCAGGTGGGTTAGACTGGCTCAGCACAGACATCTGCAAGGGCAGCTACTGAAGTCAGTGTAAGCAGTTCTGCTGCTAAATGTCTCATCAACTAATCAGCACTGAAAGGTTAATGATCAAAGTCTTTACTTCTTAATTATGTTTTGCTGGCTTGGAAGGTAATGAATGCAAATCCTGAGAATTACTTCAAGGCTTCTTTCCAAAATACATTAAGATAAACTATAATTTGTGTAACCTACTAATACATTTTAATAGAGAAAATTGAACCTTAATAAGCAACATACACATAATAAAGGTATGAATGAACAAAAGAAAAAAACCAACAACTTAAGAGTCCTACTCCAGAACACTACCACAATGGCACTGGCATAAATTGCTGCTTGGGGTCAGGCTGTATTTAGCATTTCTGAGGGGTGGTGGATTTCCTCCTCTTGCTTAAACATCAACAGGCAAAAAATCACTCACCTAGTCTGGTAGGACCTTGCTCCCTTTGTTGAATGGACTGCACCATGTCTACAAGCCTTTCAGTCTCTTGAGGCACGTTCCACGAGATTTCTAGATTATTTTCCCTGGCATATTGCAGAACTGACACATGAACTGAAGTATCACCTGAAGCAGAAAGAAGAAAATAAACACTTTAAGCAGTGCATATGAATGCCTTAAAATAAATCTAAAGGATACCTTGTGCTTGTGATTTACATTAAGCACAACTAGACAGTGATTTTTCCATCAGAACGTGAAAGCTGCATTTTCAATCAAAAGATCAAAACTGAACAATACCCATATGAAAAAAATATGCAACTGCTGGAAACCGTTGATTTTCTGTCAGGAGTCAGTATGCAGTGTTTTACCCCAAATCAATTTGACCATGATTGGAGAATTTCACTTTATTGATCTCCAATATTATTCCTTTTCCATTTTAAAATTGTCTAAACATCATTTTTTTTTTATGTGCACACTGTTTTGCACAAGCAGTAGTTTGATGTCCCATTTGTCAGGTGGGCCAAGCTCCCCGGATGACAGCATTCCATGCAAAATTCCTTCTGTCACACATCACTGGAGTGACGTGCATGGGACATAGTGCATCCAGGGGGCTTGAGCAGCGCAAGCAAATGAAGAGAAATTCCAAGTTCTGCTTTCTTCTGACATCCTGGTTCTGATTATACATTATGTAAGAAGTATCAATAAAACTGTTAACTGAGAGTTGATATAGATAGTTATAAAATATCAGATTTGCAGAATTGAACCAGGCAACACATTGCTTATAATGATTGGCTGTATCTCTCCTCATGGCCTTAGAAGGACCACAATTAGTCTTTACCAATTCGTTGCAAAACATTTATGAATGAAGTTAATCATGTTATTTCATCTACCCAAATGTTGCAGTCCTATATTGATCTGAATATTGGTTACCATCTACACTTTATAGTTTTTTCATGGAGGAGTATTTCATAGTTAGTTTATTGATGTCCTTTTGTTAATGATATAACATTTGCTATTACAGGTTTCAAAGATAAGGAAGACACCTGGACTAAAAGAAATTGCCTCTTTATTGTATAGTTTGTGTTTATTTCACTTGTCTTGCTTCTTTATATCATGCGTGAATGCAATTTTCAGAATCAGAGTGTCTTCCATGTAGGATCTCTAAAAAATCCAAGTTATTCTACACATACAGAAATGCTATACTTTTCCTCTGTGAGCTCTCTAATTATCACCTCCTTTGGAAGCACAGGTATAACACAAACATGTGAGAAACACCACCAGTAACAGCAGTTGCTTCCTGGAAATGGTTTAATGCTGAACTGAAAAAGTACAATTCTAATTAAGAAAAATAATCCAGGTTTGTTAAATGCTACTGGGAAAACAAAGGATCCTGTGTAGCCCTTGCCATGTGGATGGACTTGGTACAATGGCACACAAAGACCAAAACCTTGCAGTCAGACCAAACCTGAAGCAAAACCCCTCTGAATTACCCATTCTGACTTGGACCAGAACTGAACTTGAGCTATTATTTTCAAGTATGTTGAACCCAATTCAGAACTGAACCAAAACTATGTATTTTCACTTTTCTGTCACAATAATATTTAAGTAAATCTCCATGCTGTGACAGAGACCCCTTGTCCTGTTTGGCACACACAGTATTTATATGGAAGTGCTCAACATCACATGTCCAAGCTACTCCTCATCACACGACTCACAGAACTGGATGTCAAACTTGTATCTCCCTGAACCACAACAGCTTGATTTGGGAGGAAACCGAACTGTATCTGAACAAAAAACTTGACTAGCCTGATTTCCCCGATATAAACTTCAACTGGAATGAGTTATTTAAAAACAAAAATTGAAAAACCTACGCTGAGGAGCTGCTTTGTCCTGTACAAGTAAAAGAACACCAAACATCTCCGTGTGTTTTAGTTAAAAGACAGGTACGTACTGATCACGACACTTTCCATAAATGCCCGCACAAAGCTTTTCATTTCCTCGAACTCTGCTGTTCCAATATTGGAACTTCCATCCAGAAGAAACATGACATCCATAGGTTTGTTGCACAGCTCTGAGGGTGGGGTGGAGGAAAAGGGAAAAAGGTTATTTTATACATGATAAGCAGAAGTAGCATCTGCTAATCTATGGGTAGGAGCAGAAAGGGCAGATATATTTGTATCTTGGGAAAACAAAGCAGGATAATGACCAGTTAAAACAGTAAGTGATGCCCCTTTAATGAAAGCCCTGAGATTCATATTCAGTGGGATGCATGAGTATTTCAATTCCTGCTTTTGTACTAATTTTATTTAACTCTCAGGGGACTAAAATGAAAACCAACAGCAAACAATGACAACAAAAAAAACCCAATATGAACCAACAACAAACAGAACAGAAACAAATGAACAAAACCCAAAAAATAACTTCATCACCCCCAAACAAACAAACAAAAAAGCAATAAAAAAAAGAAAAACCCAATGAAGACTTCAGGAAACAGAAAGTAAATTTTTGTATTATATTAGAGAAGAATAAGTGGTTTTCTCCTCTGGTCGATTTGAAAACTACTGTACTTTACTGACAAAAGAACACAAGAAATTCTGAGCCTACAGAAGGCTCACTGCAGGTCTGTGCAGAGTTCTGCTGAACTGGGGCAACATCTTCATCCTCCAGTGAAGACAGATAGTCCTTCCCTGGCATTTGGACAACAAGATACCAAACCAGACACAGGGGCCCTTCAAATGTCATCAATTTGAGGGGTAAAGGGAAGAGATAGGACAGAGGAAAGAGGAAATTACACAGAAAATACATCCAATTTTACCCATAATTTCGGTCCAACGTCTGTGAGAGCAGCATGACTGCAGCACTAATTCAGGTGCTTCTTCAATAAGTCTGTTATAACTATTCAAAATAATTGGGTTATTAGGCTGGCTGATCCTTCTGAGCTCTTGGATATTTGCACCAGGGGTTATGCCTATGGGAATAACATTTATGCTCCTGGGGGGTCGTGTGATAACATCTGTGGAAGGACTGGATGACACCATATATACCAAGCGAGGAACATCTTGCCTGCCCCCATTCGCTGTTGTAAATGTGTGTTTAGAAATATAATTGAGGGCATTTCCAGTGTTGGTAGCCTTCCCTCCTTGGTAGGGTATGCCCCTCACCTTCTCAATAATATCTTCCTTTGACTGCATTTCCCTAAAGGAATACTCCAGAGTGACAGTCTCTGAATACTGCATGATTGTAACATGAATATCGTCCCATCCCACGTTCATTCCTGTGACCACCTTCTCAATGAACTCCTTCACTTTATTGAAATTTTCCTCCCCCACATTGTCAGAGCCTTCCACAAGAAAAGCAATATCCAGCTTTTGGGGAGGGGGCTTTGCTGAAGAGGGTGATGGGGCTGTGGATCCCAAAGGGGGAAGCAGGACACCAGACATGGTTGGAGCGGATGTAGCCAGTAACAGAGAACTTTCTTCAGGTCCCAGTTCACAGAGACCATCAATGAGATCATCTCCCCTGTCCATTAGTTCTAAAACATTGCTCACTCGGTAGGATCTATTAAGTGGTGACTGCCTTTCAATGAACTTGACTTGCTCCACGTTGATGTGGGGCCCGATCCCCACAGGTATTACTGCGATATCTCTGTTCTTCATTAGTTGGAGGATGCCGCGGACTTTTCCTGAAGACTTGCTTGCTATAAACAGCACTGCAATTCTGGCAGCATTGGTCCTTTCTGCTTTTCCAAACACGTGAAACACAGTGTATTTAAGGACTTCAGAGGCAGACGCTTCTTTATCACCAGTGTATTTTATGCCTTGGACAATTTTTCTCATCTGGGAATTTGTTTTAATGTCTTTAAGGCCAAGATAGATTGTGGGACCGCCCCTATACACTAGAACTGACACTCGGATTTTCTTTTGGGAGATGTGGAGTTTCTTCATCACACCAATTACAAAAGACTTCAGCTGTTCAAAGTCCTCCTCTGACAGTTTATTGGAGCCATCAATTAGGAAGGCCAAGTCCATCATCTTGCTGCACGAGTATTCACTGGCTGGTCGCTCAATATCCTCCTCTGGAATAGGAGTTGTCATTGTTAGGGTGCTCTCCACAGGCTCACAGGCTACACAGGTTAAGTTCTTCCCTTCACATAGACTACAAAAATTGGAAGCAACTGTAAATAATAATGCTTATAATAACACATCATCCACATATAATAAAAGAATGTTCATACAAAACCAATTAAATATCTCAAAAGCACAACAAAAATAAAGTATGACATGAAGGATTTTTTCCCCCTCCAGCCCATTTCCCCACAGCTCCTCCCCTCAAGGTATTGTACAGCTAAATCCTACATGTTTATGCACGTTTGTCCTTACATCAGCCTTTGGCAGAATGTGTAAAATCCATGTCTGAAAACTGTCTAGGAACCCACCGAGCATCAGCACAGATGCCTACAAGCTATTGGTGGACTGAACTGGTTAATCCTGTTTGTTTCACAAGGAAGCAAACCATGAGGCAAACTGGAGGCAGCCAACACAAAGTAAAATCCTAGAGTAGGAAAGATGTTTTAGCTCTGATACGACTCCGCACAGTTTGTACAGGGGCCTGGTTTACCCAGCTTTTAACCTTGGTGAAATTAGGCCTTTTTTCTTCCTCTGAAGTGCTCCGAATTCCTGGGTTTTTTTCCGACTTCATTTTGTTCTGAATACAACATTTAGCACATGTTTGTCCTCCATTGTTTTTTATGTCTCTTATCTTCCTGTTATTTACCATGATTTCTTTCAGTCCCTTTTCTCATATTAAATGGTTTATTTCCAATGTTTCTACTCACCTCCATTTTTCCCTTTCTAGATCAGCTCCTATTTTCGTTTTCCCCCATCTCTGCCTTTTCCACTATTCACCCTTCTGTACCACTGTGAGCTTTTTCACCTCTGTCACCCTCCACCTTTCAGGAACTTGTTTATAATTCATCCATCTTTAGCAAGTCTTTAAAACTTCTGCCCTTCTGATTCATGCTTGCATGATTCTCTTTATCTCCTAGAATCATAGAATCATTTGGGCTGGAAGGGACTCTTAGAAGCCATCTAGTCCAACCCTCCTGCAAAAAGCAGGGACATCTTCAACAGATCATGCTCCTCAGAACCCCATCCAGCCTGACCTGAAATGTTTCCCAGGATGGGGTATCTACTACCTCTCTGGGCAAACTATGCCAGTGTTCTACAACTCTCATTGTAAAAAACTTCTTCCTTATATCCAGTCTAAACTGGCTCTCTCTCAGTTTAAAATCATTACTCCTTGTCCTGTCAGAGCAGGCTCTGCTAAAAAGTTTGTCCCCATCTTTCTCATAGGCTCCCTTTAAGTACTGAAAGGTCACACCAAGGTCTCTCTGGATAATTCTCCTCTCCAGGCTGAACAATCCCAACTCTCTCTGCCTTTCCTCACAGGAGAGGTGTTCCAGCCCTCTGATCAGCTTCACTTATCAGAGCAAAGAACATGACTGTACTCACACACAGGGTGGAACAGAGTCAGTCTATATGTTCTCCTTGTCTTACTGGACAGTCCAAGAAACAGAATAGGGAAAGGTGAAAGAGCAAGGATCGAAAAATGCTTGTTTTCACTGCCAGAGAAAACCCAGGATGTACGAACTAAATGAGTCAATAATGGAAGAAGGTGCCATTTTCCAGGAAAATGCTTCACTTTACACATGGCACCTTCATTTAAGTTCTCTTAGTTTAAGTGTTCTGTTCTCTTCAGCCTTATTGCAGTATCTTCCTAATTGCAAAATGCACAGCTACTTCTGGCATTAACATACAGCAGCAGGAGATTTATTATTTTAATCCTAATATAAACAAGGCTCTTCTAGTTTCCAATTTCCTTTGGATATTTGCTATGAAATTAATTTTGTGCAATATTTTCTATTGTTTGTACAGATGGTGTAGGCATCTAAATTAGGTGACAGTTATGCAAAAGGATGTTTCCCTAGTGAGGTAAGTTTTCCTAATGTTCTGAAATCTTTTGTGAGCAATGGCCAGTGTATCAACATTTAAGATAAATTATTATTAAGGATTACAAAAATTAGAGAACAGAGACTCATTTATGGAGACTCTTTTTTGACCTTTTGATGGAATTCAAGGTTCTTTGTGTATATTGTTAAAAAAATATATATTTAATTGATCAGCCTTAGGGCTCAAGCCCTGGGTTTATAGCACAGACATACGTGAGCCCTGGCAAGAGACCAGGAATTGGAAGTTTGTACCCACTTAGAGCTTCTGTGAGGTTCAGAGCACTTGGAGTTAAGGTGTTAGTTTGGCCTAATAACTGCTGAGGTTTCACAACTCACTTTCCATTAAATCTGATCAATTTACAGGATGGAAAAATCTCTTGTATTCACAGCATTATAAGTGACTGGTGAAAGTATCCATCAAGGGTCCAGACACCTGGAGAATGCCAGACTTTCAGACAATACATAATATGCCACAGGGCATTATACAGAATGCAAACAGTCTCTGCTGCACTGCAGCTGAGGGCCCTCATCCTGCTCGGTGCACAGCACCATGCACCCTGCACCCTGCCATGCATTCCATCACATTTGGAAATGCATGCATGCAGGATCAGACTGCCTTAAAATCTTATGGATATTGGTTTTCCAGTAACAGTACACAATTCCAACTGCTAATATTCTCAGAAAGTTCTACAATGAGTGCACACTCGGACCCCGCGCCATGCGCAGGATATTTTTTAGCGCTGGCAGAGGGAAAGAGTCTGACAACTTTATTGACGTTGAATCACACATTGCACAAAAAGAAGTGAAACATCTGAAGCCAGTGGGGCCACCTACACATGGGAAAAGGCCTTTTTTGAAAGGAATTTATGAATTTTAGTTCAGCTGACATCCTATAATCCCTACCGTCACTGAAAAACTTCAGCTTTGGGCTCTATGTGAAGGGGAATTGACGTAAAAAGTGGCTTCCAAGCTTCTCTGTCAGTGATATATTTAAAGTTAAACCCATAAACTTATTAATGTGGATGTACTTCACCCCTGTCCCTTCATCCCACTCAACATTCACTGCATAAACCCATCATACCAAGATTGACAGCGCTGTAGATCATCTCTGTTCAAAACTACTCTCCTTCCATGTGGGATCTTGTCATCTCCAACTGCACACACGGGACAGTCTTCTGGACTGACACAATCCAGGGACAGTTCATCAAGTATTTTCCCTGTTTCAAAATAGCACATCAGTAAAAAGATGCCAATTTTCACAAATTTTAAAACTAATCATTGCACTAAAAACATATTGACTCTTCGCAGGTGGGCTCAAACCTTCTGAACACTGTGTTTGGTTTTATGCCCACTGCCAGCTCAACACAGAGCAGTATCTCCTTCCTTCATAATGGCTTCTATTTAGATATTGGAAGTACTTAACCGGGTGTATAACCTGCAACAGCCAGCACCACATGGAAGGTGAACATATCTTTAGAACAAAACAGGGGAGATGACAGGAGAAAATGGCATTTCCCTTTGTACATGTGTATTGTTTATTTCTCCCCCTATCCCCTACCTCATTCTGGTCAGAGACATCAGGGCCCAGAATAGTCATTTTGGTTCTTAAAATACCTTTTTTCTTTGCCTTCATGTCTTCTTGCTCTGTCTTTAGGAACAATTTATCTGAGTTTTCACTCTCCTTTTGGCTCTTGTTTTGCACTATTTCTCTTTCACTCCATCTTTCCTCTCCCTGCCCCATATTTACTGTATTTTTTTCCTTTCCCTTTTCTACGAGATAGTTGTTGGGAGCAGTTAAGCTGGAAGCTCAGGCTCACAGGGGGATGCCTGCTGGGCACCCTCAGGAGCATCTTGGAGGTATTAAGCCCATCAAGGCAATGGGTTACCCCCACTGTCATAGTTGCTCTGAAGGAGAGTATTTTATCAATGTCCAGGACAAGTTCATACCCTACTTTAACCACATAGCCAACAATCTCTGTTGCCACAGAGCCCCTAATCCTCCTATCCTCCTTTCCTATCCACCTGTTCCCATCTTCTCTTGTTCTTGCTGGCAGTGTTTCATCCTCCTCTTTTAGGCACCACTTCATGCCCTCCCCCCTCAAACTAAGATGATCAACCATCTCCCTACTTAGGCAGTAAGAAATTGTGGTGAAAACACATCAGTAAGCCTGTCAAGCAGAAGAAAAAGATAAGTAACTGTTTAAGTAAAGTAAAAGATGGACTTACCTGCAGGACAGTGTACGTGGCATCCTTCCACACACTGCAGAGGACACTCCAAAGGCTGTGGGTGTTGGCACGTTATAGGACAAGCAGGCCCACAGCTGTTATATCTCCATTCACATTGATAGTCTAATTCATTTTTATTCAGGTCCTCACAGCTTTGTGCTATGCAGGGAAAGAATCAGAGGCAAAAAATGTCAAACCAGAGTATTTATTCACCATGCCTCTCAGAACTATGACACCAAGTGTCATATAAAGTGGACCACATATTCCTAGAAAAACAAATATTTCCACCTATAAACAATTTTTATTTATTTATTTTTTTTTACTACATGCAGGGCAGGCCACTTCTTCACACTTGCATCTTTTTTTTACATAATGAAGTACTTGCTCTAGACCAGAGATGATTGGGTTTGATAACTGCAAATGCAAAAACTCCACAAACTTTAAGCTTTAATTAATGCACACATATATATATGTATTACAGAGAACATTTCTGTCTCTAGATTTGTTTGCACCACACATTATGGCATCTTCTAACTGATGGAATGGAGTTTTGAGGTACGACTCTGAACAGAAATAGAAAACGGAGTGGAAATGCCAGCCTGAGCTGCCAGCCCGGTCCCATTAAGGTGAAGCCCTCTGGACATCAGTGGAAGCAGAGAAGTCTGACCAGCTTATCTGAGCCAAAATCCTGAACCTTTTCACCCAGTTCTTCCTCATGTACCCAGTACTTACGGCACAGGGTCTGTGACCTCCAGTGAACAGCGACCCCTTTCTGTGCACAGACATGAGCGTAGGCTGCGATGGTGTCACAGAAACAGGCACAGTCCCCAATAGATTCACAAGCACAAGTGTCATACATGCAAATGTCTATGTAGGGCTCAGGATTCACCTACAAAAGAGAAACACGGGGCACAGTACACTCAGTGATTCCCCTCATCTCCTTCCTGTAGACGTATTTAACCTTCAGATGGTTTGAGTGCTCCACTTGTCAAGAGTTGAGGTGCCACATAAATCAGTGCTGATATTCCTCCTGATGTCAGCAAGACCACGCCCTCAAAGTTGCTATATAAACTGCAGTTTGTTGTCTCTTACTATTCCCCATATGAAACAATTTTATATGTTTTTAGGTCTCATTCCCATCCCTCTTGTGCAGCACCTTGGGTATTACATTAGCTCAGCACCCCCTTCCCTCAAGTCTCAACCCTTATGTTTCACTTCATGTGCCAGCCTCTGGGCTGTACAGTAAAATCTCCCTCAGTTACTCTATAGCTTACTCCCACGCGGTATTCTGCATTTTCCCAGGAAGCATCAGCTACAGGACAGGACGAGAGATGAGAACACGAGTCAGCCTCCTCCAAGTCCCACGTGCTGTCAGCACAACCACACCTTTCCCCTTAGCTAAAACCAGTGTCAGCACAGACCACACAGAATTGAAGAATGTGAAACACATGACCCAATACTCACAAATTTTTTGCATTCTTTGAAGAGATCTCCAGACAAAATGCTGCATGATGTTTCTACCATCATCTGTTTCACTATGTTTCCATTACACAGTGGAGACATCAAGGTCTGTTCCAGGTTGGGCTTAATATTGTAAGAGACAATAGAGATTGCATTAGCCTTGCCTTTAAGACCTCAGTACTCCTCAAACTGAAGCAAGAGGCTCACTAGCAATTTTTCATGACAAAGGTAATTGTTTCTTTGAGTAAAGTTTCAACTTGTACAACCCACACAGATCCTGCCATGGCAGAATGCAGAGCAGAGTAGATCACCTCCTAGATTTTCTCCAGCTCTTATTTGTACACTGCAGTTTTAACTTAGACATTTTGGTGACAGTAAGACACTCTGTACCAAACACTCATCCTGAAAAATGATCATCCACATCTCTGCAGAAGGTCAACAAGGCTCAGAAATATGACCAGACTTCAGCAGACAATATCCAAGGCCACTACTGAATGGTTCAGTAGTCTCTCTCTCTCTCCCATTTAATTTATCTAAGAGCACAGAGCACTAGCATTGACATGGCATTTATCACTGTGACACTCTACAGGTTCTGTCCTGTGCCTGTGACACTGAAATGAGAAGCTGCTCCTTCTCAGCCTGACTCCTCAGTATTGCAAATTCCTCTGTGCTCCAACCAACTCACATGAACAGTGACATTCAGCATTCAACAACACTGTGGCTATGTCACACTTGCACATAATTAGCAAAGCAACCCAAAAGATTTCATGTGATCAAGAATAAATGTTTCATTTCAACTTTCTGATCATTTAAATATTTTCTTAAAAGATCCAAGAAAGGCTTTTTGTCTTCCCCCCACCCTCCTCTGACCAGTTAGACAAATTTTCAAGAAAAAGTTTTTAGCCTTAAAAAGCATCAGCTGAATGAGATGCTTCATTTTACAAATGTCAAAACAAGTTGTCTTCAAGCTGCTTCCCCACATTTTTTGATTTGGAAATACTATGGGTTATTATTATCATTTGCCAGCTCAATATAAATTTATTACTCAGTTCCATTCTTTCAAAATTCTGTATTTGGAAAAGAGAACACAGACTCTCATGTGTAATTTAATTAGTACCCTATGAAATCTCCAGCACTGGGACATAAACAACACTTCCAGATAGCAGGTACCCTGCCCAAAATTCAGATGCAACCATAGATGGCAATAAAGTCTCATGTCCCCTCTCAATATCCTGCTCTTTCTGATCAAGCCATTCCAATTTTAAAACAATAACTGAATGCTCTTTAGAAAAAGAATGAGAAGCAAATAGAAAGAAATTAACATATGTATTCTGTTGTTTGTAATGGACAAACTAAGATTTGGGATATAGAACTTTGGATAGGGAAATATGAAATTTTTATCTGAATTCCCCGTGACTGAAACTTACAGCTGGTTGTCGTCAGGTTAAACAGTAAAATGAGATTTCCAGTTATACCTTGATTTCAAGCATCTGGGTTGGATAACTCCATGAACAGCCCCTGCACCATACAGATTGGCTGTTTTGACATTCATCTGAAGCCAGGCAACACAGCAGCATTGTGTAAGTTAATTGATCTCTTATCAGATTTCAAGAAATAACATTATTTGGCAAAAACATGGGGAAAGGAGTTAATTTCTACTTATCCTTTCAAACCTCTTTGCCCACTCCTGAGTGATACTGTAACTCTCATTAATTAGTTTTCACAGTTCATTCACACTCACCTTTTCAACATCAGCACAGGATGGACTAACTTTCCAAGAATTCCCAAAGTCAACTGGATCTACTTCAAGATGTTCACTGCTGCTGGTCAAATCATTGTTTTGGATTCCATCAAAATTTCCACACAGACCACACACTTGATCCTTGCAGGGAAAGAAACACAAACCACATAAATCTTACATCTGTACACTGGCTTAGGGTTTTGTTGAGAAGTCTTTTTAGCCTAGAGCTTTAATGCCATGAGGCTTAAAAGCTGAATTACCCAGGCTCTTGCCAAGTCCACTAAAATAGACATGGTCTTTCACAGAAAAGTTTAGCTCTTGTTCCCATTCTGCTTAGCTGAAAGTAGGACCACACCGTCCCCAGAAAGCAAGACAACTCTAATCAGCAGTGCCTGCTGGCTGTACTTGGAGTATGGCCCTACAATCCTATTTTATTTCTGGAGATGACAGTCCTCAGGAATCTGGCTCCTTACACTGCTCTTCCCGAATACAGAAGAAATCGCTCAAGGTACAGTTATTCTGAGGCACCTCAGCATTCAGCCTTTCTGTCATAGCTCATCTCCAGTGAGCCAGGATTTACACCTCACAATTGAACTACCAGGAAAGCAAGGCAGCCTAATGGTATTACCAAAGAAAAGCCTTTATTTTCAAGCAAGTGCCTAATACTCCATGGAAATCTATCAGCAAGTCTGCATTAAAAAAAAAGAATGCTGTTCCCCAGAGAGAGGGTAAGGGCATTCTTTAGCGAGAATAAGAAGAAAAGCAAAAAACACTTACTTTGAAATTGCCTTTTAAGATAACAGAGACTCCCATGGCCAGATCCCAGGTCACACTGATGCTCTTGCCCAGTAAAATGATGTAATAACGGCCAGACTTCATGACTTCTAAATTATTTTCATCATTAGGAGGTATCTTGATGTTCACCTTAGCAAGAGAAACACATTGTGTTATCAACAGTGGCTCTAGTTACTATTTCAAGTCCCAGTGGAACACGTGCTCATAGGTTAACAGGTACTTTCAAACATGCTGTTCTCTAGAGAGTTCCCACACACTATCCAGATGCTCCAGAGCAAAATAGAAAATTGGGATACAAGTGCAGCATTTCAATCTCATCCCATTTCTATAATTTTTGGATGTGGTCCCTCGTGCTCCCAGGATATAACATACACTCACCACAAATACTGACACACAGAGCAGTGAGGGCTGATAAAGAAGACAGGGTATTCCTAATTAATGATCAGTTTAGTATTTGGGCAATGGTTCACTGAATAATTGCGTCTTGGTTTTTAGTTTTTTGTTTGGGGGGGGGGTTATATTTCATCTTTTTAGGAAACTAATTCTGTGCTCCTGAGGGCTGGCAACAACTAAGGGATTGGCTAAGTTTGAGTTTAATAGGAACTAGAAAAACCACATGCATCAGTGGCTTCTGAAGGACCAGAGTCTGATCTTGAAGTCAGGAAGAACTTTCTTCCCAACTCTACACCAACAGGAAAAATCCAGAGAGATTCCTTTCAGCGTATCTTCATTTTTCCATCGCTTTCCCTTCCCCTGGGACTATTTCTCTTCCATCTGGCTGCAACTTCACTGCCTCCAGCTTCTAAGAATTTAAGAGATTAATTTAAAACACTTTCTTTCACACCATAATCCCCTTTCAGTGGGTACTCTAATAGAATTATTAACCACATTTGGAAAGAAAAGTCTGGTACAGCTGTTACTTTAAGCACCATTAATGCATTAACTGTTTAATTGTGAAAGAGGCAGATGAAAAGTTTCAATCAATACAATCAAGGGAGAAAGAGGAGCCCACAAACTATTCATCCACTCCCTAGTTTGAGGGAGAAATATTTCCTTATTCCACTATTCTTTCTTTCTCAATTCGGCAAAAGCTCAGCAATGAAATTCAGTTCTCTTCACCTCTGAGTTATCATCAGAAACTTTTAACTCCAAAGAAGAGAGTTCACATCTTCCATGGATCTCCTAAGGAGGGCCTTCAATGTTTTTAGAGGAGAACATGTTAAAAATATTTAGGTAATGGAAGTTCTTTTACTTTCTCCTATGTCCCATGTATGACTACACAGCCTAGTCACTTGGTTGCTACTAGAGCAGCTTTTGTCTTTCCAAACTCAGGCAAAAAACAGAGGACAAAGTTGAGCTGGGAGGTTGACCTACATTACAAAATTTCTATGTTTATGGTGGCTTTTTTCCCAACCATGAAGTCCAACTTTTGACCTTGCAAACTGGCAGATTTATTTCACAAATCTTGGCAAAAATTATTTCACAATTTTTTTTTGTAAATGTCAGCCAGAACTGTAACATATACATACTTCAATTAAGTCCCCATTTACCTAAAATTAGAAGCTGCTCTCAAAACAGATCATCTTAAAACAATGCTATTTGGAAACATTTTAATGGAAAAAAAATAGTCGATACCCGGGCTTGCTTTTAAGAATTCTTGTGGATGAAGAATGCAGGAAGTCATCACTGGGTGAGAATTTGCCTAAGAGTTGTTTTCCCTTGATCTCTATTTTGTTTGCTGTTATTTCTAGGCAAACTTGTTCTAGATACTGTTACACTGAGAATTAAACTCTCTAAAAAGACAACTAAAAATTCAGTAGGGTTGTGTGGACAGTGTAGTAATACAGATCCAGCTCCTGCAAGGACAGGCTCTCTCAGGAACCAAACACCCTCTGTTGCTGGAGTCACTGGATGCTGAATCACCTCCTGCCTTTTCTGGCCCTTTCTTAGGTGTCCAAATGGAAGCACAGCTTTTCTGAAAATCTGTCACCTAAAGAAGCTTTCAGACAAAGCCTGACTTGATGGAATGATCCCTGTACTGCTACTCACCCTCAACCAGGCAGGGAATTCTTTAGCAGTAAAAATAAAGAATTGGGTAATCAATATGTCCTATGTTCATTCCTCCAGCATCCCAAAGCCTACATGGATCATATGCTGCCAAGATGCCCTGCCCAGACACTATCAATAATGGGCATGTTTTCAGTCTTCCTGTCAAGGATCAGTGGCACTTTGCAGGCAATTCAAAACCTGGTACAGCTTTGTCTGTTAACTCAAAATAAGGTAAATGTAGAGTGGTTTCACATTTCACTGGGAACATTCTTGCAAATTCTCTGGTGCAGATGCCAGTTCAGAGCACAGGACTTCTGAAAATGGAGCAATTGAAACACTATAATCCACTGCAGCTCTGCAGTGTTTGAACACAGAGGGCCTTAATTGTTGCAGTGCTCAAGGCAAAGAGCTGAGTGACTTCTGCCCTCTGGAAAGCTTGTTTCCTGCTGTGGAGGGACATGGGAGATGGAAGTGATTCTTGGTCAGTTCTTCAGTGTTTGTGGGTAGGAAAGGGGAGGAAAAAGAAGAATCCAGTCATCTGGATATTCCATCTGGCAATTTAACATTCTGCATTATCAACTCATTTGAGCCATGACTTCTTTTTTTTACTGTGTGTTCAGTCCTTCAGATTGCTAAATTAGGTCTGATGTTTTACTAGTTATGGGTCAGTGACTGGGTTGTCCAGAGAGGTTGTGGCTGCCCCATGCCTGGAGGGGGCCTAGGTGAAGGTGTCCCTGCCCACAACAGGGGGGTTGGAACTAGGTGGTTTTAAAGGTCCCTTCCAACCCAAACCATTCTGTGTGAGATAAATTTGTTGGCATCAAGGAGAAATACCAAAATGGCATTATACCTCTTGGAGTAAAATGGGTCATTATAATCCTCCTAATCTTTTCATTTTATGATCAAGAACCCCTGAGCATGAGGTCATTTATGCCTCATATCTTACTAAAAATTTTGAAATTCTTTTCCCAAAAAAAAGAAAAAAGGAAAGCAAGAGAAAAGAAGCATACATACATTTCCATTAAACAACTCTATTTCCCCTCCTCCATACAGAAGGATAACTCTTTTGCTGCACTTTTCTCCAGTGAAGCCACAACCTTCATTTGCAATTAGTATCCTGAATGTTCCAGAGTCATCCCTGCAGAAATCCTATCAGATAAAAAATAAATCAATGAGTCAGTAACATGGTACATTTTAAAAACACGTACAGAGAAAAACACCTAGAGCAAACAGAAGCCTCAGATAACACCCTGTGTAATCTTGGCCAATAGGATATATGTTGGCATGTCCAGTATTCCCATATTCATTTATTTTGTGCTTAGCCTTGATATTCATGAGGTCCATCCCTGAATACACAGATATTATTTGATTTACAAGACTCTACAGCTTCAGTGCTAAAATTAAAATACAAATCTAGAAGGTTAGGTTAGAAAGAAGAATTAGGAAGAAATTTGCACAGTCTTGAGTCAGAAGTTTGATACCCACGCTTTTCTACCTGTACATGAAAAATAATTACAGTAATGCCAACCTATTTCTTGGGGAGCAATGATGTATCGTAATATATTGATTTTCTTTTCTTTGTGAGGTCCATCTCTCCTCTTTGTTGTGAGGGAAATGGATATTTTCAATGTATTCCAAAAGGGCTGGTGCATGGAAGAGGACAGTGACTGTGCCAGAGGGAAAGAGCAGAGTCTCTGTTCTGAGGGAATTTAGGGAAGGTTTACTGAGCATTCCTTGTCCCAGCCAGACAGTAAGCCACTACAACAGGATAGAGAGTCTAGTGGAGAATGAGGAAAAATTGATTTTTTATGGATATCCACAATTCCATGTTAGAGATGAGGTTCAGACAGCTCTTCTGTCATAAGGTTTGTGACTGCCAGCTAGACACGTGACAACCTAAATTTCTATACAACAAAATGCAATCTTCAAAATTCTCAAGACATCTTTGAAGTCTGAAAGCTCTACTCTCCTCTACCATCCACCTGGCTCACTAATTAAAATATTTTACTGTGATTTATCCCAACATTGGCCTTCTCACCTGACGTAAAACACCTGTATATTATCAGGCAGCTTTAGCATTTGACATGCTCTTACCTGAACTAATACATACAGACAGTTTCCTGGAAACTTGTATTTCAGTCCATCAAATGTCAAGTAATGAGCTGTGCCAATAACAGTGCAGGTCCCATCACACAAATTTTTGGTGCACTCCCACTTCCGACCCTGGCACACACTGTGACAGAGAGAACAAGTCAGTGACAATCATCATTACTGCAATGTATATAATAAACAACAAAAGGCAAGGTGCTTTAGGCAAAGTGAAAGTGCCACAGTTTCTGCCCCCAGGAACTCATTACCACACGCCAGATGAGAGGCTCTCTCATCAATATAAATTAGCATATGTCAGCATTGGGTGTATAAATTCAAATTATGCATTAATGTTAAGTGAATAAGGGATATGTTTCTCTGTTTCTTAAAAACTGCATGTAGGAATACGAGCTTTTTGAATCTCCCTATTCCAAAAAGTGGCCTGGACAGGCCTCTTTTGGAGTAATATTTTGTAATATCATTAACATTTTATTTTGGATATGCTGCTGCGCTTCAAGTACCATTTTAGAAAAACAGGGCACCAACTCTGTCTATTTGCCCTTTTCCAGAGATATCCTGGAGGACCACAAGCCTTGCTACAGAAGCTGAAGGTATGAAAGGGGATCTTTCCCTCAACACCCAAAGGCTTTTGATCAGTGACATAAATTGATTTGCTAACTAGCAAGAGACTGAGCAAATAAAATAAAAACCAAGGTCAATGGGGAGTTAGAACAGCAGCTGACACCATATCAAATAATACGACTTTAATAACATAATAAGCAATATCTTGCTTGAGGGTAGCAAAACATTCGTCTACTAAACACTCTATGAACGCAGATGGACACCATCGGTGCCCCAGGAATTTTCTAATCAAGTTCTGAAAGGGCAGGGAAAGGGGAATTTTATCTGTGCTTTACAGAAATAAAAACTCAGGGATAAAGAACCTGAAATACTTTCCCAAGATCAAACTGCTACCCAAAGAAAAACCAGGCACTGAACTGAGTTCTCCAGTAATGCCTTAACCCAAACATCAGCGTTGTTTAATCTTGGTAACATTTCACATTATAACAAATATTCTGCAATATATTTTCTTCGACAAATGAAACTTCAGTAATATGAAACCTATTACACCCTCTGACATTAATTCTCTGCTAATAGTTAGAGTAAGACCAAGGTTTTGTCTATATGTGCACGGGCAGATTATAAGGTACGTGGCAGAGCAAAATTCAGATTAGCAGATTCCTGCTGTGTGCTGCTTCCTAAGTGTTACTCCAAAACTTTCATTGAGCTCTGCAATGAATTCCCAATACGTTGCATAACAAAAGTTTTGCCACTGGCTTAGGCTTGGAGACATTCCGTTGTTCATGAATTAGGGCCTCCCATATGTCAAGCTGGATGTAAACGCCAAATCTGACACCTCTGGCTCATATATTGCGTTTGCAGGTGTTCACATCTGGCTAAGAACAAGTGAGAATGAGAACTCCTGCAACAGCAGTACAAAAAGCAAAAACAAAAGGAAAGGAAGATCTGACCTCCAAAACGCAGACTCTCAATTCTTATTAATTCTCAAAGCAACAGTAATTTCCTATATCACTTTCTAAATGACATTTGACTTGATATTTGCTGAGAACTATCATGAAACTTTTCAAAGACACATAGTTCAAAAAAGCCCTAGTGGCATTTTTGAGGGACCCTATTTCCAATTTTACTTTCACATACAAGAAAAATACCTAAAATGCGAGGAAGAACTTTTTATCAATGAGACAAAGCCTGATTTCTAACATTTTCTTAACCCAGACATTGAAGGAAATTCTATGTATTTGAGGAAATGTCACTTACAACAGGCAGTCACAAGAATGAAGCAACATGGTTATGACTATTTTAAGATCAAAGATTATAAGAATGACTGAAAATAGAAGGACTGTGCATGGTTATTACAAAGAATCTTGCAAATTTCACAACAACACCTAGGAGTTTTACTCTTCTTGTTTCAATAAAATTTTCATCATGTCTGTTTTTCATCTGAGTCACTTTTACCTATACGAAATGTAAGCAAGATTATAGCACTGGTATCTACACAAAATATCAGCTTCTCCTCCATCTTTCTCCCTTTCAAATCTACTTTTCCCCAGGTTTAATTACAGTGGATGATTCACAATGTTATATGTAGCTACAAAGGAAAGAAATGAAACAAAACACTGAAAGGTCAAAATTTCCACATAAAACCTTAATTCAAATCTAACTTACACTAGTTAGGAGTGGTCCCACTAGTTTAAGAATACAAGACTTGAAATCACTGTTACTCAGAGGTCAATGTACCAAACAAAATCCAAGCCAAAAGACTATTCGACAGTGATTCTCTGATCCAACTCCACCCAGTCACACAGAGAATAACAAACATTGTTCCTGGGGTGCCACAAAGCTGGTCAGGGACATTTTGGATAGAATTTATGACAGATTCTGAAGTGTAAATTCAAGGAAAACAGAGTTTTCACACTGTTGGTGGCTCAGTGTCCTACACCTTGGACTCTTGGAGCTCTGCAGGGGAGAGCCAACATTCCCTCCACGCACACATGCAGAAAGTAAAGCACCTCCAGTGCAGCCAGTGTGCTGTGCAGGCAGAAGTCAAGAGTGGCAAATACAATCTACCTCACCAAAGGCTGTGCTGAGGACTTCCCTTCATGCAAATTGAACAGCCCATCACTTTCTTGTGAACCTATAAATTCTTTTTCATGGACCACACAGGATAAGGGTGAAAGACATGGAGCACTTTTTTCTTCTAAGCTATCAGAGGTTTCACTCTTTTTTCCCCCCAATGTATCAATGGGCTGAGCACTCTTTAGAGATATAAGAGGTCAACTCTGTCTCTGCCTAACTCTTTAATATTTTCCTGAAGGGTATCTATCATATTATAACTGGCACATGACACCCCTTCTGCTGATGCAGCTTCTGGCTGAAAAGGACTGATTTGAAGGGTCTCAAGTAGCAAAAAAAAAAAAAAAAAAGGGAAGCATGACAGAAAAGCTTAGTGACAAAGCGCAGACTCCATTCCTCCCACCCCAGAGGAGCTCCTATATTGTTATCTTGTGCTGCAAAATCAAGGAGCAAATCCACTAGCTAGTGCCTACAGAGGATTTGCACAGTCACACAACCTTTTTGTAAGGTACCAGGTACAGGTTGTTAGATATTACGAGGAGTTTTGCTGGGTCTTCATGCAACATGCAAAGGGAATGTGATGGTCTGTGCCACATGGGCTGCAAAACCCGAGTTCCTATAAAACAGACCTGTTAAGCCAACAATACTTGGTGTTATTAGAAACATGTCAGATGCCCAAGAGAAAAACAGGAAAGTGATGTTCCAGTGGCTCACCAGGTGTTGCAGTCCTTAGTCACTGTCTCTCCCTTGGCATATTCTCTTCCATTGTGGAAACACGGGCATCTCTCAGGAGCAACACACCTGTTTTCATGTCGCACCTACCAAAACACAGAGTTTGTCACCACGTGGGTCTGTTGGTACCTGTCCCAACAAAGGGGAGCAAGGAGTGAGGAGCAAACAAAGAACATGGGGATAAAGAGTAAAGGAACAGATAGACAAAATGGTTCAGGACTATCTAAGGTAAGACAAGGTACAGCACTACTAATATTTTTCCCCATAAACATAAATAGAACTATGGGCAGATATATTACATCTTGCTCCCACCAGCTTGAGCTGCTGGGGGAATGGATTAGATTATACAAGAATGTCACAATGAGAAAGTCCAATCTGACCCAAAGCAGGGTGCAGTGGGGATAAAACAGGTGAACCCAAATATGGAGAGCAGGTGAATAGCACGTGCTTCTCACACACAGCAAACTCAAGGAAGGCCTACCAGAAAAGCAGCCAGACACAGGGCTCAGCTGGACTAAAACCAGAAATAGGATCACTGAGGAGGAGACCAGGAACCATAGTGCCAGAAGAATCCATGTGCAAATGCAGATGCTGTTGTCACAGACAACAGACCCTTAACAAAGCCCACTCTCCTCTGTCAGCTCCCCTCTGAAAATTGCAGTAACCATTCATTTTCTTTCAAATCCTTACTTACTTCCTAGAAGGTAAGATAAATATCAACCTACTTGAGATTTTATTCCACTCTCACAAACTCAGTTGCTGGGAAATAGGTCATTATGAACTATCTACAATTTTTTCTTTTTCAGTTTTACCCTACTGATCTTAGTTTCTCTTTGTATAAAAACAAATAGTTTTCCCTCTTAAATGAAAAAAAAAAAAAAAAAACAAACCAAAACCCCATTAACCAAACAAAAGCAAGCAATGTCTTTAGACTATTTGGGTTTTTCCATTCTTTTTCTGTTTTCTTTTTCTGTGATCACTTTCCATTTTGAAGACACATAGTTTTAGAGAATCAAACACAACCAAAAGTGGCTATGCTGAATTTTCACTCAGTCGTGGTTCTGCAAAGTCAGGGATAGGTTTGGCTCTTGCTTCATGGAATACCTAAATGGAGAGCCCTTCCCCTTTCTCTCATTCAAAAGTCACAAAATATCACCTTCCCACTTAAAACTTGTTCAAATCATTAAAATAGTTTCTTTTTTACCATTAAATATGGGCCAATGCAGTCTGAACACCAGGTTAATAAAGAAGAACAAATCTGCCTTTTCCTATGGGGACCTAGAACTGCCACCCGGAACAACTAATAAAAAAGATTTCACAGCCCGGAGTCCCTTCAATCCCATGCAGTTTCATGTGCTCTGTGGCTTGTGGAAAGCTGTATTATGCCAAATAAAAACCCTCCAGTAGAAGCAAGATGGAAACAAAGAAGTGCTTTTCTAGATGATAGAGCTGCAGCTCTGCCTCAGACTTAATAGTTACAAAGGATGGCGAGAAAACAGTCCAGAGAAGACCACATGTTTCCAAGGGAGTTTAATTCCTTCTTTTCTTCCTTCCTGGTGGCATTTAGAAAAAAAAAAGCACTATATGACTTCACACTCTTGGCTACGTTTGAGTTTTTGCAGAGCGTTCAGCAACACAGTTCACAATAAACTCGGGGGCTTGCCTCGGGATACAAAACTTGGGATTAGACAGCTGGTTAGTAAAAGAAGGATTAGGACTTATTCTACTTGCTCCTCCACATCTTCACAGACTAGCATTAGTATTTCTATCACAACCAGTTTAGCAACTGTTGATCCAGTGACAAAGAGGGGAGAGTACCTTGCCTGAACACTGCAGAGTGGGTGGGTTGGATTTAGAAAGCAGGACATAAAAACCCAAAGTGGACTTTCACTAGATGACTAAACATTTTTTGCTGCAAAACTCAATGAATTATGATTTTGTTAACAGTAACACACACAATCTACTGGTTATACTGACACCACATCCAAAAGCTGGTGTACATCTGGCAGCCCAGTGCCATGCACCATTACAAGCACTATCTGGTACTACAAGACCAGTAGCACTATCCACAAACAGCTGAGTTTTCTGGGGAAGTCATAGAATCATAGAATCATAGAATCAGCTGGGTTGCAAGGGACCTCAGAGATCATCAGGTGCAACCCTTGATCCAACACCGCTGTGGTTACCAGACCATGGCACTGCTGCCACATCCAGTCTCATCTTAAAAACTGCCAGGGATGGAGAATCCATCACTTCTCTGAGCAGAATTTCTTCCTAATATCCAACCTAAACCTGCCCTAGCACAGCTTAAGACCATGCCCTTTTGTCTTGCTGATAGCTGCCTGGGAGAAGAGACCAACCCCCACCTGGCTAAAACCTCCTGTCAGGGAGCTGTAGAGAGTGAGGAGGTCTCCCCTGAGCCTCCTCTTCTCCAGGCTCAACAACCCCAGCTCCCTCAGCCTCTCCTTATAGGAGTTGTGCTTGAGTCCCTTCACCTTCCTTGTTGCTCTTCTCTGGACCTGCTCCAGCCCCTCAATGTCCTTCCTGAACTGAGCGGCCCAGAACTGGACACAGCACTCCAGGTGTGGCCTCACCAGCGCTGAGTCCAGGGGAAGAATCACTTCCCTGGACCTGTTGGCCACACTGTTCCTGATCCAGGCCAGGATGCCATTGTGCCACCCGGGCACACTGCTGGCTCATGTTCAGCTTCCTGTCAATCCTAACTCTCAGGTCCCTCTCTGCCTGGCAGAGGTCCCTCAATATAACAGTAGATAGCAGTTAATATGGAGATTTAGCAATCCTGAGTGCTTGACATGATAGGAGGCATGAGCTCTGGGGAGGCAGCCTCAAGAAAAGACAGGTCTGTAATGAGAATAGCTCCTGTTTGCACCAATAAACACCTGATGAAGATGCTCTACATCCATGGGATTACAAGTGGTTGACTAGCTAATGATTCCCCCACTACTGAGGGAGAAGACAGAAATGTCCATCGTTTCCTTGCTCTGCCTTATTAATTGCTAAACAACCAAGTCTTGCAAAGGAAAGGACAACATTACAGATATCAGAAGCTTTAAGATTCTTCTCACCTAAACTTACAGGGGGTGATTATCCCACACTGCTCTGCACTGGTGTGGTCTCACCTCAAGTATGGGGGCAGTTTGGGGCACCACAATATGAGAAGGATCTAAAGCTGTCAGAGTGTCCAAAGGAGGGACACGAAGATGGTGAAGGATTTGCAGAGGAAGCCACACCAGAAGTGGCTGAGGGCACTCGGTCTGTTCAGCTGGGGAAGAGGAGACTGAGGAGAGACCTCACAGCACCTGCAGCTTCCTCACAAGGGGAAGCAGAGGGGCAGAAACTGATCTCTTTGTGACCAGGGACAGGACTCGAGGGAATGGCTGGAGATGTGTCAAGGCAGTTTAAGGTTGTATATTGGGAAAAGGTTCTTCCCCCAGTGGTTGGGCACTGAACAGGCTCCCCAGGGCAGTGGTCACAGTACCAAGACTGACAGAGCTCAAGGAGTGTTTGGACAACACTCTCAGGCACAGGGTGGATTCTTGGGGTTGTCCTGTGCAGAGCCAGGACCCAGGCTCGATGATCCTTGTAGATCCCTTCAAACTCAGGAGATCCTCTGATTCTAAACTCCATCTCAATAAGCCTAAACTTTGATCTCTCCTGGTCAACACAATTCGATGAGTATCTCTGTGTCAAGGGAAGCTCAGACATTCACTCTGTTCCTCCTGACACCTGCAGGGCTTCAGCAGAAAGTCAGCCAAAGGTATAAAGGAGTACAGGATTAAGCAAAGGAACTGGGTCATATTAGAAGCCAACAGTTAATAGGCTTTAGAATAATAGACTGGCCTGGGTTGGAAGGGACCTTAAAGAACATCCCCTGCCATAGGCAGGGACACCTTCCACTATCCCAGGTTGCTCAGAGCCCCATCCAACCTGTCCATGGACACTTCCAGGGATGGGGCAGCCACAGCTTCTCTGGGCAACCTGTGCCAGGGCCTCACCACCCACGGTAAAGAATTTCTCCCATAAATGTATTGTTTTAACTAAAACAGCCTGTGACCATTTCTGTGCAGACAAAGACAAGTCAAAAACATGTTAGGAGAGAGCATCAAAATGTGCTGGTTAACACTTGACTTTTCTTTCTTACATTAGCTGTACGCTTCTTATGTTTATGTACCCACCTCCTCATGAAGACATAATACAGGATAAGCCTCCACTGAAAAAAACCAACAGAGCTAGCTAGCTGGAAAAATCAAAATAACACTCAGGTAAATTTTAGCTGAAAACCAGTTTGGAAGGGAAAAAAAAACAACCTTCCAAACTTTCCTGATTAATATGTTTAGGGTTTATATTTTTTTCATTTTTCTACTGATATAAAGTTCTAGAATTAGTTTTATTTCAGCAGTCAGAATGTAACAAAATGTTTCATTTCACTTTAAAACCTTAGTTTTTCTTCAGTTGTTGGAAATTGAAAGAAACTAATTTTCTAGTTTTGGAGCGTCTGGATTTTGTGCTTTCTGATTGTTCTGCTCCTCTTTTTCCCCAGAAAGGTGGTTAACACTCCATTTGTATATTTATTAATATTTTCCAATGGGAAAAACCTGGAGTGCAGTAAACTAATCTGAGAAAGCATATTTTCCCCCACACTTCTGCACATATGTTATGATTTATCTTTTCTGCTCTGCAAACGGGTGACAAGTATGGAGAATTTCCCACCCTCCAGATGATCAAAGACAGAAAAAGAAAAACTACTTTTTGTGACATACTGAACATTTTTATTTGCTAGAAATCAAAACAATGTAAAATACTAAGTCAAGATGAACTGGAAAACTTATTTTTCAGTTGAAAGAAATTAGGTTTTATCTGCATTTTCTGGGGAAATAATCAATTGGTTGGCAATTTCTCACCCCAGCAAATTTTCCAATTCAAACCAAGCCAGCTGGAGCATCATGTTCATGAGCAATCATTGATTTATTTCTTTTTCATTATTTTTCAGATATGTAATTGAAAATTGGCAGGGTATTTGTCCACACAGATTTTAGACTATGGATTCCTCTGTTTAAGACTGATAACTAACTGACCTGTAAATATCTCTTTACACGTGTAGGGATAACTTAATTACACATTAACTGCCACATACACTTGCAAATTGTACTGGAGAGTACTGTAGTTTATGTAAACTACATATCTGACTGTGTTTCCTGATGGTATCATACAATCATGGAATGGTTTGGGTTGAAAGGGACCTTAAAGATCATCTTGTTCCAAGCCCCTGCCATGGGCAGGGACACCTGCCACTAGACCAGGTTGCTCAGAGCCCCATCCAAACCGGCACTGGACACTTCCAGGGAAGGGTGAATCCACTACTTATGAACCATTTTAGGCAAGCAAGAAGATTAATTATTTTGCTAACAAGTTATCCATGATCATTGATAATTTTCATATGCTATAGTACCACAAAAAAGTCTTTAGTAAAAAGGCACAGTTTCTTCCAGAACATGCAAATATTTATGGGAATAAATATTCACTAATCAATAATTCCCACAGACCTTCCTGCAAACAGTAGCTCACCTCTGTGAGTGCTTGTAAATTAATCAGGATTACAGAACACCAACAAGGGAGACGAACCAGTAAAAGAAATATCCATTTCTTTTTCCACTCCCCTATTGCTACCTTCTGTTGGCACAAGTCTGGAAAACACAGACTTTGTGACTTTGTAGAGCTTTGCCTCATTGTGCCCAGCCTAAGTTAGAAAGAGGTAGGATGGAAAGGAGCAGCTGGTCACCACCTCAGATCCTTCTCACATTGTCAGGTAATTCTGGGAGCACAAAGGCTCACTGAAGAACACAGAAATAAGAAAGAATTCTCCCCCAAACCTCATCCTATTGGTGAGGAGGAAACTGTTCTTTGACAACCAGCTGGCAGGTCCTGTGGAGCCAGGAGTAACACATGGAAAAGGGGAACCACATGGCAAAGGCACTGGGGTTGATCCCATCTTTGCATGGGATTGTCTCTACACCAGCTTTTCCCAGCATGACTTTGGTGTATCTCCTAAATTCTATTCCTCACCAGATGGGAAGCCAAGGAGAACAAGTAATTCCAGGCCGAGCTTAGTGGAAGATTGAACCATACTGTCATCTAGTGGACAAAGAACTTATTTTACTAGTTCTTTAAAAACAAAAAAATACTGAGCCCGACTCTTCTATCCAAAACCTGACAAACCATCTTGAATTCAGGGGTTTGTTCCACACCACTGAAGAGTCAACTGGAGTTTCCAATTCCAAAAGGCCAAAGACTGCTCCCGTGGCAAGAATTTTATGAAGGAATTGTTTGTTCCAACTTACTGAAAAGGAATACACAATTCTGTGCTAAACATGAAGGTTAATTACCAGGAAGCTGATTTGGGGGAGTTTTCTTTTTCCTGTTGTGTCGCTATCATAATTTGTTTTCCAGAACTATGTCCAAAGATACTACCATATCCTGGAACTGAAACAAAATCTCAAGCCCCTTCACGAAATCAAAGAGGTCTGACTGTCACATACAGAGAAAAAACTGTTCACCCTGGCAATCTAGGAACTTTACAAGTCCACAAGCTTTTCTAAGTTTAGTTCTCCCACTACCATTTAGGAATATTCTTCTCTAAACAGACATACATTTGAAAACTGAAACGTGAAAAGAAGCAATACTTTTTTTTTTAAATTGTGGTGAAAATTTATGGATGCTTTCAAATTCTGTTCTGTATTTTTCACTTTGTACCTCCAAGACATTTCACAAGCCTGAGCTTTTGCCTACAGCTGCCATTTTATTCTGGAGTAGCATCTATTGATATAAATGTGTATATATCAGCAAAATATGGTAGTAATGTTCAAGAAATACGTTAATATTAATGCTAGAAATTACTGTATTATGAGAATTTAGGCGAGGGCTGTTTTTCTAGAAAGATAATGGAAGGAACCTGGGGTCAGAAAACACCTGTATTGATACAGAAGAGGAAAAAACAACATACCTTTATAAAAAGACAAAGTTCCAAGTGAAGTCAATTGCTTTTTAAAATGGAATTTAAAGTAGTGAAGTAAATTCATTAAAGCTGAAGCCTAAGCATAAACATACATCTAAACCCTAGAAGTAATAAGCCACGTTTCATTTGCTAACACTCAATATCCAATTCATATTCATGAGCCTGAACCTTGAGCAGGTATAAAGGATAAAAAAACCCTAAAAATAATATTTTTCATGTCTAGACTTCCTGGGATGCAACATTTGAGAACATCAGGCTTTCTTATGTGCTTCTCTCAGTCTGAAAACTGTACCAGTAATGCCTCCAAGCACCACAGCTATCAAAAACCATCTCAAACAAAATAAAGACACAACCTCAATTCTTTTTCCAACATATGCTAGGTATGTTCATCTGCATTTCATGCATTGAACATCTAAAGCTTCTTAGATACCATCACTTTCCCTGGACATGGAACTCAAAATTGCCATTTACTGAACTTCATAAAGAGTGTACCATGTGCTCCACCTCTATCCTGGGCTAAACCCCAGTCCCCTCTGAGATCCTGCACGTGACTTTTCACCTGCCCAGATGTCTTGCACAGCACTGAACTGATGCTTGTTTCTACTGCTCAGAGAACAGCATCAAGAGAACTGCTCTCATCAAGAGACAGAGAACTGCTGTTCTGTCTACTTTTTATCAGGGTTCTAAATTGACACTGAGTTCACGGTCACTGACTGAGTAAAAACCTATTTGCTCTATTTAAAAAATTACTAAACTATTGATTAAATTTGAGGGTTGCAGTGGGACATAAACCTGAACTCCAGAAAGCAGCGAAAAACCATGCTCAGCACACCACCTGCAAGTCCAGGACACCTTGTGGCATCTTCTTAGCAAGTTCTGTGACCCACATTCCTTCACGCGGGGAAGTCTCAGTTTGGTAAAACACACAGGATGGAAGCAGTAGACATGGAAACTTGACAAGGGCAGGGACACCTTCCACTAGACCAGGTTGCTCAGAGCCCCATCCAATCTGGCCTTCAACACTTCCAGGGATGGGGCAGCCACAGCTTCTCCGGGCAACCTGTGCCAGGGCCTACCACGGCACAGGTGGTAGGCCCTGGCACAGGGAAGAATTTCTTCCCAATATCCAATCTGAACCACTTTCTGTCAGTATGAAGCCATTCCTCCTCGTCCTGTCACTCCAAGCCCTTGGAAATAGTCTCTCTCCACCTTTCTTGTGGGCTCCCTTCAGGCCACAATTAGGTCACTCCAAAGCCTTCTCTTTTCCAGGCTGAACAATCCCAATTCTCTGAGCCTTTCCTCATAAGAGAGGTGCTCCATCCCCCTAATTAACCTGGATGTGGGGTCAGTATTTGGGATGTGGGTGTCTGTGTACTTCTAGCTCTGACTAGGAAAGTTCAGAAAGACTGAGGCGGTGTTTAATAGCAGAGTTGAAGAAAGATATAAACTGGTCTTAAAAGTGAGTTCTTGAATTTTGATTATTAATTATTATTACAAACTAAAGTTCATCTTCTATGAAGATATACTAATACACATTCTTTAAATCAGCCACAATTTGACAGTCAATACCTCACAACCACCTATTTCCAAGGTGCAAGAAGACTGCTGGTAGAAAAGAAGGAAGGCAAGGAAGCAAAGAGAATCTGCTTCTCTGTGCAGTTAAGCCTGCTTACCATCCCTTTTGGACAGGCACATCCAGATATGCAGCCATGGCTGATGCACTCCAAGTCATAGTTCTGGCAAGTCTTGGCACACTCCAATCCTTCTGCCCTTGGGTTGTTTGCAGGACACAAAATCGTTTCCATGGGGGGTCTGCACAACAGGCTCCTTTTTACTTTAAAGAATAATTTTACAAAAATTGCAATTAGAACTCAAGTATTGCTAGCACAGTATTTTTTCTAAAAGATGGATCAACGTTTCTAATAGAAAACTAATTTTTAGAATATAGACACTACACCACTATGCCATGAAATTGTAAAGAAAACAGTCCCTACTTGCCATGAAGCGAGCTCAGTTAGGCTGCCATAAAAGCAGCCTAATACTGAAACAAAAAAAGCTGCACTAAACATAACAGTGCAATTCCAAACATTAACCATGTCAGCAGAAAACTGATATTCCAAGAAGCAACAGCATCACATATGATTGTATTTAGAACCACTTTCCACACAGAGTATAACAACTTTAGTGACTATAAATAACAACACCCTTAACTTAAATACAAGCTCTTTGAGACTTCCAGATTCTGTCAGAAGGTCAGAATGTCCCAGGAGACTCCAGGTCATTATTTCAAGCACTACTAGCAATATGCCTCTCTGAGGTTTTGGTAAGTCTTAGCACCCTCATATCAGGAAAAGTATGCCTTAACAACATTGGTTAGAGATACACCTAGAAGGCTTCACCTGAAGAACAGGTGAGCCAACCTGGTGGTCTAACAAGAAACATTAAGCAGGTCACTACCCTGTACCTACAGTCGGATTTACAGTGTTTTCCACTAGGAGCTTTGGCAACAAGGATGCCTGGTAGTTTATCAGAAGTTGCAAAGATCAACAATAACCCTTTGTCTCTAAGGCACCGGTAAATACCAACCAAAAACCTTCTCCAAGCACCGTGCATTTGGCAGTGTGCCATGGAAGACACCGTGTTTGACACTACCCCTGGGGTTCACAAAGGGATCATAGAATCCTAGAATATCCTGGAGTTGGAAGGGACCCACAAGGATCATCAAAGTCCAGCTCCCAGATATTCCCAAGCCTCTCCAAATCCCCACTAGCCCTGTCCCCTCTGAGATGCCTCCAGTCTCAAACCCCTTCTCTGATCACAACCCCATAAATTCTATCCACATATCAGTGGGAAACTCCAAAAAATCCCATGGTACTGCTGTTCTGTCTCCACTGCAGTGCCTAGCTCTGTGAGGCAGCTGTCAGTCTCCAGGAGGTTTTATGGCTGGAAGGCACAGTGGGAGCCTGGCAGCAGTCTGACCTTCAGGCCACAGAAAGCTTCATTTGCACCAGGAAGAAGAGTTTGCAACCTGCCCGTCAGAAGCAGGAGGTATAAGCTGGTTAGTCACTGATGGCATGTGATCCTCAAATCTGGGGGCCTCAGATCACTGCCAAGAGACCCTTTAATCTCTTCAGCTCAAGAGAGATTACAGTAGCTAATTATGATTTTGAAAGGTGAGACTCAATGAGTTCTGCATCCTCTCAGGCAAACATTTTGTTTCTATCCTATAACCAAAAAAAAAAAAAAAATTAGAAAAATACAAGCTCACCAGCCATTGCAACCTCTGGTACTTCTTCCCTAATCTACATTATCAAGAAATTGAATAAGAAAAAAAAAACAAAAACCAGGAAATAATTATTTTTTAAGACATACTAACTTCTGGCAGATGGCCTCTCATCAGCAAAAACATCAGGCAGGAAGGCACCAGGAGCTCTGTTTGTACTGCAGTGCATGAAGCCATTTTCACAATAGCTTAAAAAAAAACACAAATAGAGCTTATAGTTAATCCAACAACATTTAGCTTTCACTCACATTGTGGTTTTCAGACAACAGGGAACTTGTCAGTACTAAAATTACACCTCTCCCTGGGGCTGATTTGTTCTCTCCATCCACTATGTCTGTCAACCTTAGAGGCTTTCTTTAGAGTTGATGTGATACACTAACATAGTAACCCTACTGCCTGCTAGCCCTGCCCTGCTGAATCCAGTGCATCTGCACAGGGATAAAGCTGGGCAAGGTAATAGGCAGTTTTGCTGTGGAGAGAGGTAAGGGTCAATCTAGTGCATGAAACTCAGGATTTTTGTGGTAAAGGGGAAAAGGAGAAGATACTGCTCCCAAAACTGGGCTTGCCAGGAGCTGCCCAGCAATTACATTCCTGCTCTCAGTGTGCCACTACTCAACAATTAGAAATGCTCTTTAATATTTGTATCTCTGATAGAGGTAATTAAGTTTTAATGTTTAAGAAATGTATCACAGTACATTAAAGTGACATTTTAAAAGCCTACAGAGTAGGTATTGTCAGTAATTAAACTCCATTTCAAACTGGTAGGAACTGTTCATAGAACAGGGCTAAAGACTGTTTTCTGACTAAGGTGGCATTTGAAATTACGTGGATAGAGATGCAATAGCAAAACTCACCACTTGGTTTTTTGGAGGCACAGGAACTGACCCTGTTAACCACTCCAGCTATCCAAAAATTTGAGTCACAGTGTTGAGGGATGAGTTACGAATGGCACACTTACCACATGGTGTAATGATCCGAAAAAACATCCTCTGGCTGAAAGATCTCCCCATCATAGTAACAAGAGCAGTGAGACTTTGGCACACACTGCTCGTGCTCGTCCAGGTAGTGCCCAGGGGGACAGTAGCAGCCTTCCACACAGAGCTCCTCACAGTCCTCATCCGGGTAGGACAGGGAGCGGCAGGTCTGGTTGCACGGTGTCCCGCACTGCTGGTACACCTGCCCTTCAGGACAGGCCATTGCTGTGGGAAGACAGGCACATGAGGGAGACTGGCATTTGATCCGAAGCCAGCCAAAGGAAAAGCTGCCTACACCAGTTTGGGAAGTGGGATTGAAAGGCCTTTATCTATTATCATCAGTAGAGGCCTGTATTGCGCTGTCTCTCCTTAACTCTGCAGCACCAGTGCAGCCAAGGGCACTGCTTGTGTAGGCACAAACAAAACCTTACTACATGCAGTTCCCAATAAGTGTCAGGACTGGACTTCAACTCCTGCAATGGAAACCCATCCACAAAATTTCATCCAGAACAAGAAGCACGAGCGCTGTCCAACTCCTGTTATTATTTGGATAGAAGCCTTCTGGTACCCGAAGATGAAGAGAGACTATTTCCAAGGGCATGGAGTGACAGGGCAAGCAGGAATGGTTTCAAACTGACAGAGAGTGGTTTAGATCAGATGTTAGGAAAAAAAATCTTTACTATGAAGCTAGTGAGGCCCTGGCACAGGTTGCCCAGAGAGGTTGTGGCTGCCCCATCCCTGGAAGTGTTGAAGGCCAGGTTGGATGGGGCTCTGAGCAACCTGGCATAGTGGGAGGTGTCCCTGCCCATGGTAGGGGGTTGGAAGAAGATGAGGTCCCTTCCAACCCAGGCCATTCTACAATTCTACATGTTAGGAGCATTACAAGTGTCATGTACATATTCACACCCTCCTGCCTTTCCAACATGGTTAGGGACAATTTGGTCAAAATAAGCATAAAAGTACTTTTCTGCCTTGATAAGCAGGTGCTGCAATACTTTACAGCCTCACATCCCAGAAGCACTTAGTGATTTCCATGGAAACAGGTACAAATAATGAAGTAATTTAGCAATCATGGAGCCAAACCCTGGGTACTAACGATTTTCTATTATGAATTCACCTTTATGGAGACCATACGGACTTTGGAGCCACTTTGGCTTCTTTGTATAACTTTCACTTCCAGAGTGCTGATTTTGAGGCGTCCACCTCTGCACACATCAGCATCAACACTAGGTGGCAGCTACGACAACACATTGCAGAGGAGAAGAAAACAGATTAGTATTATTAAGGGCTTTAATTTAACAGGCCTCCTGATAACCAGGATTTACAAAATCTATCGTGTATAGCAACCTTCCACAGCAAACAGTCAGATTTATAAGATGATGAAGAAGGATGTTCAGCAGAGCGAGGGAAGCAGCTGCAAATAAAAGTTGGCACATTGGTACCTTGCTAAAACCAAGATCAAAGGGTTACATAGAAAGCTCTTCCTCTCCTTATACCTGCAGAATGATGTGATAATCCCTACCCTCTCTTCTGTGAACACACAGCCCTGGGAACTGTGATGGCAGTGGCAGGAAAACAATAACAAGGCTACAGGCCTGCAGCCTCCTCCAGGTGTCAGCTGGGCTAACAAAGCAAGGACTTCATGCCAACAAACGTCGCACAAAATTCTTCTGAAATGAAGAATTACTTCTGCCTACTGAAGACAGACATGGTGGCACCAACATCTCCCCAACTTCTGTTGAGGCTCCTGCATTCCCATAGACAGGAACACAATCCCCTAACTTAAGGATCCAGCCCAGAGGAATCTAAGGTGGCTTGAAGCCTCCTCCAGAGCAAAGATCTCCCAAGTTTGCAACTTGTGCCCAAACTATTTAATACATCTTTCAAAACACAGCCCAAGAAATTTACGTTTGCTCATCCACACAGTAGGCAGAGTAAATGCTTCCTAACTCAAAACTAAGTAGATGAAATGTTCACTCATAGTAACAGGAGTCTCTGGCAGAAGCTCACAGAAACGTGCTTCTAATTTACATAAACACAATCTTTGCAGTAAATCAAATACTGAACGGGCACAGCCCAGGGCTGAGGACCATTTTAAAAATAACTTTCATCACTAAAGGCGTGTCCAAGCAGGAACAACCATGAGGCCTCAGCCAAAACTATTATTTGCTACACATGAACCTCTAGAAACAAGGAACTGCTTTGACAGATTTCAGGCACGTACATCAGTTTACTATACAGGATAACTGAGCCCAGAATTCTGCCCTATTTTCTAGTCAGTGGTGACACTCCCTGTCCACAGTGACTACTTTACAGTGGATCCCTTTCTTAGCTCAAATTTGTAACTCATTTGGGTGAATGGCTTCAAACTGAAAGAGGGCAGGTTTATATTAGATATTAGGAAGAAATTCTTTACTGTGAGGATGGTGAGGCCCTGGCACAGGTTGCCCAGAGAAGCTGGGGCTGCCCCATCCCTGGAAGTGTTGAAGGCCAGGTTGGATGGGGCTCTGAGTAACCTGGCATAGTGGGAGGTGTTCCTGCATACTGCAGAAGGGTTGGACCTAAGTGACCCTTAAGGCCCCTTCCAACCCAAACCATTCTGTGATTTTATGATTTACTTGCTCATGCACCTACTAGGATTTTTGAAACATTCCCTCTTTTTCCAGCTATGCAACCCAATGCCATGCTCACAGTCCATGTCCCACTCCACTGCTCCATCACCTCCCAGCAACATCTGTTTTTAACAGCAAAAAGGTGAGACAACTGACCTGGGAGGGGACTTGTCTGTACACTGTGTAATACACTGCCACTAAAAAAAAAACCTCCATCCAATTACTGCCAGGAAAGTGAGAGGAAAAGGCAAGGTACATTCAGTCTTTGTGGATGCCTGTTATGAAAACTAAACAGCTCAACACTGTGCTCTGAAGCACAGCCTATCCCAGGAATAACATGAGAAACAGTGGGAACACATTGGAAAAATGTGTATGCAGCAGACAGCTCATGCAGCTTTTGTGGGTGGAGTGAAAGAGGCATAAACCCCAACCAGTTTCTTGGGTAACACAAGGTGAAAACGTTATCGCGTCCAAGTCAGAGGCTCTGGGTGAAGGTGCACCCTGTCAGGACTAGATTTAACACAGCTCCTCCCTCCATGCTGAGGCTCATCATGTGATGTAGCCACCCCCAAACTCTGCTCAGAGCCTGCCGTTAATTCCCCACTCCATCACTCTTGGATTTATCCTATACAGATCGTCTTACAGAAGCCATGCAGACAAGGACTGTCCCAGCACTACCACCTCAAGGAAAACAGTGGGCTTAACAACAGGTCCTAAAAACTGAAGATCAAGGGACCTGTTGACTGAATCCTCTTTGCCAAAGAACAATACATGCATACATATAGACATGTGCTACAGAGAATCACAGAATCATTTATATTGGAAAAGACCCTAAAGATCATTAAATCCAACCATTAAAGTAACATTATCAATTCCAACACTAAACCATGTCCCTAAGTGCCACATCCACACTTTTAAATACCTCCAAAAATCACCACCCTGGACAGCCCATTCCAATGCTTGACAACCCTTTACGTGAAGAAATTCTTCCTAATATCAAATCTAAACCTCCCCCGGTGCAACTTGAGGCTATTTTCTCTTGTTCTGTCACTTGTTACATGGGAGAAGAGACCAACTCCCACCTGGCTACAACCTCCTTTCAGGGAGTTGTGGAGAGCAATAAGGTCCCACCGGAGCCTCCTGTTCTCCAGGCTGAGGCCCCCCAGCTTCCTGAGCCCCTACTCATAGGGCTTATTCTCCAGACCCTTCCCCAGCTCTGTTGCCCTTCTCTGGACACCTCAATGTCCTTCCTGCAGTGAGGGGCCCAGAACTGGACACAGGATTTGAGGTGTGGCCTCACCAGTGCCCACTACAGAGAGACAATCCCTGTCCTGGTCCTGCTGCCACACTATTGCTGATCCAAGCCAGGTGCCATTGGCCTCTTGCCCCCCTGGGCACACCTGGGCTCACGTCCAGCTGCTGTCACCAGCACCCCCAGGGCCTTTCCCAACGGGCACTGGCTCTGGTGCTTAATCATGGTGGGCTGCAGGGGTGTGAGTCAGGCCTTAAATAATCAAACAGCAACTAAAATAATAAAGACATGGGAGTTGTTAGCCTGACACACAGCAGAACTGCTGTGCTGCGTTAATGACTTTCCTCCCTGACACTCCTCCACTTCAAATCAAGCAAACTGGTTCTGTCAAGTCATTTCCCAAGAAAGCAAATCTCTGTGGACCAAGGCAGGAGTGGAGCACACATTCAGTGCAATGGGCCATCAGCACAAATTACACGAGCTGCACATTCACATCTTGAGACCATTAAAAGAGGGATTGTTCTCCTTCATGTGACAGGAGATGTCTTGGGCATCAGAATCATTTAATGGGGGCTGATGGATCTGCAATCAGGGAAACCATCACAGTATGAGAGCACAAAGCTCAGAATGTAATGCACAGATAGGAAGGAGCAGCTCTGCACTATTAAAGTTTAATTGTAAAAATTGACTTGCTCAATTACAGAAAGACCAATGGTGCATTATCACTGCACCATTTGTTTCGGCCTCCAGACCTGCAGAGTTCTAAAAGGATTTTTATTACATTACTCTTCCACTATCTGAACATTTACATAAATTAGGTAAAACATTATGAAACCATGCAGCACTTAAACACAAACTGGTTTGTTCTCATTCGCAGTAAATATTCTCCAGCCTCCAGGAGCTGTGGTTACTGACTTTACTTGCACAGACCCTACCAGGTGGAAGGCCAATGACCCCTCTTTTTCACTCTTTTCCAATTTCTACACACTCAGTTTATAAATGTTCTTCCCACCCTCTGTTTGGAAAGAAGCAGCAGAACAGATCTGGAGAGCTGCCAAGTACACATACTTTTCCCCAAAATTTTCAATTGTCTTCTTTCCTTAATAACAAAGTTGCTCAGGAAAATGGAAAAACATCCACTTCACAAATATTTATGGGGAAGAGAGTGTCCATGCTCAATCAAAATTGCATTGCAATGGATTTTTTCCTCCCACACTGACCTAACAGAGAAAGAAAAGAAATAAAACGTGTTGGATTCTTCTGCTCCAGCCTCTTAGCCATTTGGCTGCTAATCTTGCACTGGATAAAAGACATGTCAGAGAGCCTGTGGGATCTCCATCCTTGGAGATACTCAAAACTTACCTGGATATGATCTCAGGCAACCTACAGTAAGTTAGCCCTGCTATGAGAAGGGTGGTATCACAAGACTGCCAGAATTCCCTTCTGATATAAGTTTGTCTCGACCAAGTACCTGCCTTTGTGCTTTCTCCAGCCCCTCACATTCAGCTACATCAGGAGTCACTGATGAGGTCAGGACATGGGAAGCATGGGCCTCAAAAGTAGGCAATTCATGGATTACTGCAAATCACTTGGAGATTCCTACCCTGGGATAGTCAGAAAGTTTCCAGGTGAATACCTAAAGCTTAAATACAGCTGAAAATGGAAATCCAGTTAAAAGTTGTGCAGAGGTATGGTAGCTGAGTGCTTCTCTCCCCCAGTGTAGAGCAGTGTCTGGGAAGAGTTTTTGCATCCTTGCTAGTGTAGAGGACAGACTCTCTCATCATGCCATGTTTAGCACCTTGCAGGAATCATCTCATTCTAGATTTCTCATCCAACATTGTCAGAAAAATTCCTTCAAGACAAGGAATATAAGTGGGTGTGGCAGCATTTCACTTACGGCAGAAGTCAGGTTCTCTCCACTGGACCAGGATGCCCTTCCTGGCACAGGCTGCTGCATAATTAGCAATAGCAGAGCACAGGCAATCCTTGCCACTGGAGCAGGAGCAAACGTCAAAGCGGCAGTTCTTCACGTAGGGAGTGGGACTGACTTCATGGTGACAGGTTTCAAATGCAGGAGACATCAGAATTGAGCAGGAGTCCTCAGCATATTTGGCTACAAAGAGAAAAATTACATGTTTGCACTGAATCAATCAGTGGCTTGCAAGAAAAGCACAGAAGAAGAAAACAGGATCAAGCAGGCACAGATAACATCACAGCTCATATGTCATGAGCTCTACTGAAAGAATAATGTTTCACTAGTAAAACAAATCAAGAAAAAGCAATGCTTTTATATTCTGTTACCACTGTTTCTGGTGCTGTACTTCCTTTTACAGGGCCTTTGCTTTCTGCTGCTTTTTATATTTGCAAAATTAAACCCTCCAGGCTGCACTACACTCACAAATCACCAGTGCCTGCTCTGACCTACAGCAAGAAATTTTTTTCTGAGCTTGCTTCTCCCAGGAATCAGAGGTTGCTGGAGCACCTGGGACAAGAAAATTGCTCTGAGAATTTATCCCCATTGTCCAGCCAGGAGAGCCAAGCAGTGTGGAGGGAAGAAGGAAGGTTGTCTGTTGGGATGCAGTAAAATGAGGGAGACAAGGAACTGAGAAAAGTGTTTAAGCTCTAAGCACAGAGGGACCAAGAAAAGGTGTTTTCTCCATCCAGAGGGTAAACATGGTATTGCTCACACTTGCAAGATGTGTGCTGTGACTGTGATGGTCTAACTCCAGCTGTGGTCCAAACTGATCAGCAGCATGATTCCACAATACTGACTTTTGTTTTCAATTCTCACAAAATATTACATTTTCCTGCATTGATCTGAGCCTCTGGGGGTTGTTTTTGTTGTTGTTTGCAAGGTTTTTTTAAACATATTACAGCCGCCCTGCTGGTAATGTAAGCACCATTAGCTTCTTCTCTTTCTCTTTATTTTCTTTTATTTATTTTCAATTGTTATTGTAGCTTCTTCTCTTGTTCTTTATTTTATTTTAATTTTAGAGGGTTTTTTTATGTAAAATTAAAGATCACAGTTTGCAACACATTTTCATTTTGGATGGATTTCAGTACCTAAACGAGGATTGAGGTTGCACGGGTCACTGTCTTGTTTTAACAAGTCTTGGCAGTCTGCATTGAGCTTCCAGGAGTTTCCAAAATCTTCCAGAAGAGATTCCACCATGCCAGAAGGTGTAAGAAAATCATCCCCTTGGTTTCCATTGTAATTCCCACATAGGCCACACATCCTTTCAGAATAGACTGGAGACAGCTGAGGAACACAACATTAGCCTGGTCATCCTGCAGAACAGGTTACCACGGTATAGCAAGATTTTTTAACGAATTCACCATACACAATTCAATAATCAAGAAAATTATCATTAACACTCATTAAAATACTACAGATGATGTAATTCCACTACATTTTTAAACTCCTAGAAAAATGCTATTAGTAGCAGCAGGACAATTTTTGCCCAGTACAGTGATAATTTCAGATGGTAACTGAAGGTTACTAGGAGAAAAATAGCTTATTTTTGTGCCTTGATTATCAGTCCAGCTTAGTCTTTCCCTGTTTTCCCACTTCATGCATATAAATGAGCAGGGCAACACTGGGGGTTGCATATTTTTAACGTAGTGAGATGATTATACTTCCAAGGGTAATTTGGGAAAAGATACTGCACCTGAAACCGTTTCCCATTTTAAAGGAAAATTTGAAGATGAAGGAACTTTAAACAGGCTGTCTTGTCACAAAACAGAGGCAATATCAGAGGAGATGTTTTCCTCAACATTATTGAGGGAAAATCAGGAAGAAACAACTACCCCTAAAGCTACCTCACATTAGAACTTCCTCCTGCCTAGAGGAACTTCTGACACGGTAAAAGCAGCGTTGTTAACAACCCATAGAGCAGATGCACTTTTCACCATGCCTTATTCCTGCTGCAAATCCAGGGGCAGCTGAAATGTGACCCTAAACCTAGAGGTGAACAGGGAGAAATCTCCTAAGCAAGATCTGCAACACAAAGGCACCAATAGGTTTTATTTTAGTAGGAACTGTCAGTTTGTATTAGAAGTAAAGCTCTGGGACATTACAAGTACTACCAACTACTTGAGAGCTGACTCACGGTTTTAATGCATAATTAAAGATAAAAAACATCCTCCAAAAGATACCCTAACACTACCCACCATTCAAACAAGGTGGTCAGAGAGTAAATATGCAGCATCAAAAGGAACAACCACGAATTATTAGAGTATATGAGTCCTTACTACTCCAACAGTCAAGGAAGCTACTCTTTCATGTACTCTGCAGATGGAACAATGACTCATAGAAATCCCAATTCTGGTGTATTTTAGAGAGGAAGCTCAAATCACAAATATCAAGCAGTCACAGAAAGGGGAGCCTTCTTGAGGAACACAGAAAGAATTTTTGCCAGAAGCCTGGCCAAGGTAATGGAAGTGTATCACTTCCCCCAATTGTCAGAAATACTTGGCAACGGGTCAGTCTACAAATCCAGCATAAATTAACTCTCCAAAAGCAGTTGAAAAGATGCTTTAGATACCCAGCAAGGGAAGGAGGAGATGATTGGAGAAACTTCCACCACTTTTATGAGCAGAGGATGTGGGGAGCAGAAAATTAGATTTGCTTTAAGGGAGAGAAAAAATTTGCCAGGCAATACAGGCCTCTGACCAGGCAGAAAAATACTTTGAATACTGAGGAAAGTCAAAACTTCTGAGATGTGCCAAGGGACTGAAGTGAATCATTCTAAGCCCAAAAAGAACTTGGAGAACAGAAATACAGGTTAAATCAAAAAAAAACAACCACAAAACCACAGGTGCTTTCCAAAGTTATTCTCGACTTCCCTTATCTGTTGTCTTTTCAATTCTTGAACTCAATTGTGAACCAGTTTCAGGAACCTTTACACTGTGCCAGATGTGACATTTAAGCCAGATTTCAGGGCAGGCAAGGAGAATGCAAAAGCAAGGCCATGGTTCAGAGAGGGCAGCGTTCACCGCTCGGCAGAAAGTCCCAGGAAAACTGACTTTCTTGGCAAAACTCCTCTCAGTGAGCAGAACCACCCCACACAGGGTCCAGCTGCAGATCCCCTTTTACGAGGGGGGTTCAAAGGCAGCACAGGCTGTGGTTACAGCTTCCCTTACAGCTCATTTCCTTTAAACCTGGCTTGGGTATTTCTACACTCTGCTCTGGTCTGCAGCACCAACAAACCCTAATTGTTAATCAAGCCTGACTTCAAACATTCCTCACGGTAGAAGGAGCACGCAACACATCTACAAGCTAATTCCTTCTTCCTGGAAATTATGAGTAACTGTGTCCGTGGAGCCATTTTATTCCCTTATTTTAAGTCATTCATATCCATTGCTTTAGACAGGACAGTCAAAGCAAATAAAAGCAAAAACCGAGTTTGGAGGGTATCTGCTCAACAAAACACAAAACTATTCCTGGTTAATAATGGCTGTCAGAGCACTAAAAAAAAAAAAAAAAAAAGAATATAAAAAAAGAAAAGAAAGGAGAAAAAAAAGTTACCAAGTTGCTGTAGGATCAAATGTTTGTTTCTGCAATACAAAAGGACCTGTGTATCACTCCGGGGGTAGCAAAATAGAAAGGAATTTCTAATATGCAACACAAAGCAAGTTCTCACTTCGGACAAGAAAACCTTTGTACACAGGGTGGGAAGAGAGGAGGGGTGAACAGTCAGAAATAAAACAGACAGAAAGAGTACCTTCACCAGGAGTTCACCACGGCCATCCCAGTCAATCTGCAGGTGCTCCCCATAGGAAAGGCGAACTGAAGTCCTCACCACACGCTGGATACGGAGGGCACCTGAAGACAATCCCAGAGTGTGTCAGTCAGTGAAGGCAGGATGTGATGTCTCATTGCCTGGGACAGCTGTGTCGTGCTGAAAGGGCCAACAGAGCAGGGGGCACACAGGCCCACCAAAGCCGGGGTGCCCGCAATGCCCACATCACATTTCCCAAGCTTTGTGCCCCCTCAGCAGTTGACATCTACATGAACTTGCCCACAGGCTCTGCTTCAGGGCACTAAGGGGCCCTAGCAGAGGATATATGTGCATTTTGCCAAACCTCAGGCATTAACTGTGACATTTTGCAAGATGTAGAGACAGGACAAGGGGGAATGACTTCAAACTGACAGAGAGTAGGTTTAGATTGGGTATTGTGAAAAAATTCTTCCCTGTGAGGGTGGGGAGGCCCTGGCACTGGTTGCCCAGAGAAGCTGTGGCTGCCCCATCCCTGGAAGTGTTCAAGGCCAGGTTGGACAGGGCTTGGAGCAACGTGGTCTAGTGGAAGGTATCCCTGCCCATGGTAGAAGGGTTGGAATTGGATGGGCTTTAAGGCCCCTTCCAACCCAAACCCTTCTATGATTCCATGATTTCAAGCTTCTGGATAAAAAGTAATAGTTTCAAAAAGAATAGACTGACAGTGGTTTTCACAAGTCTGATAAATGTAGACCAGCTTAATTCTCCTGATTTTAGAGGATCTGAGTCAAGATGTGTTGGCTGCACAGAGAGAAGCTAAAATGACAGAGCCTGTAGAAGAGACTGCATGTGAGAATTTGGTACTAAAAACACTTTTTGATTGACCTGGGCTAAGGCACAAAAGGAAACACTAGTAAGTAGGACTCTTTCAGTGGCTGGCCAGAGTCAGCCCATGAGAACACACCTTGTAGCAAAGGGATCTGTATGTCTTGTCCATTCAGTGAAACTCCTCCACCATGTTTCATTTTAATGATGCTGTTGTCCATATCCCGGATCCGGACAGAAGCTGAGCGAGTGCACACGGCATCAGGATCATCTGCACACTACAGAGAAGGGAAAATCTGCCTCAAGCTTTCACTTTATTGGTGACTCAGCCCCAGGCCCCCAGAAGGCATTTCAGCATCTAAATTTGGAGGTGTTGGGTGTCACAATGCTTTTATGGATCTGGTTTCTGCATCCCACAAACACTAGGCTGGCAGCCTCCCCTCCATTATCCCACTAATCACACACCAGGGAGCTCCCTGTCTCAGAGCCTGGAAAGCAATCTGTGGGTGCTACACCAGACCCCAGGGAGCAGCCCATGCCAATGACAAGCCCCCAGCTGTGGCAGGGGCAGGAAGGGGTGGAGGTATCCTGGAGGAGAATGTCACTTCACTGACCCACACAGCCCATCAGCCTGGGAAACAGCTACGAATTTCACACCACCCAAGACTTGTGTGGTATTTATTTTCCTAGCTGTGGGTTACGCAGCTGAGGAACAAGGATTGCAGGGCCCCAGGTCTCCTCCCTGGTTTCGAAAGGGGAGTTTCAGTGGAAACCTGTTCTGCAGGTTCTCAAGCACAGATGATCTCAGAGCTGCACTATCAGAGCTTACTAATGCATGACACAGACATCGATGGTGTGTAGAACCATTACAGCCCAGTTCTCCAAAGTCTGGGACTTCTCTGTTGCTGTAAAACAGACTGATACTCCCCTTCTCTCCTGTCACTCTCCTGACTCAATCACACCTCTCCCTGCCCTCAGTTCCTCCATTCCCATCACCTTTCTTTCTCTCTGCTTCTTTCAGTGCCCTTTTCAGTCTCTGGCTTTCACCTATTCCCCATGGTCAATTAATCATGACCACATTAACCTTCCTGTGACACCGACCCAGGATCTCCATCCCTCCCTGCACTGGCCTGACTCCCTTTCCTGCCCCTCTCCAGCTGTCTCCACTCCTTGCCTCCAGCTGCCTCTCACACATCCATGGTGGGGGGGACGGACGGCAGAAAGTCAGGAGCTGCTGACTGGCTACAAAAAAAAAAATCACCGGATAATATGACTAAATGGAAAGCAACTCAAGGCACTGCTCTGCAAATGCACTCCCTTTGGTATCCAAGGAAATGTCCTTTCCCCACAGGCATTCCCCAGTGGCCAGGGTGCTTTGCAAGGGGTGAACCCTTTCCTGAGTTTGTTTGCTCAGCAGGCAAAGAGGTGGTGAGGGCCCATTCTCCAAACCTCCATCTCCAAGTAGGCTTCTGGGAATGTCAGCAAGGAGAATCAAAACACTTATTAACTAAGGAGAAAGACTGTTATTTAAACTAATTATTTCACAGGGAAATTGCTCCTGTTGGCCTGTGCATCTGCAATTCCTGTCACGCTCTCCCAAGAGGATGCGCAGATGCTCCAGCCAAGGCTGCTGTTACCTGCACCGTCTCAATGATCACAGAGAAGGAATTTTCCACGCAATCCTTGGCAAATAAGTACTGACAAATCCCGCTGAAGGTGAAATACTTGTTGTCAAAGCTTTTGAAGTGGGACTGGCCGGTGACAGAGCATTCTCCTGGAAAAGGCAAAGAGCCATTAATCACCCCCCCGTGCCAGTGGTGAGCAAAATCCTGCCTGGCCCCCACAAGCCACTGAGGGGGAAGAGTAGCCTGGTGGAACAGGTTGTACAAGGCCCAAGCTCCCTGCAGACCAGAAAGCACCAGCAAGATGCTTATCTCACTGTTTATTCCTGTAAGGCATTACCAGTAGTAACAGAGGCACCAACAACAGCTGGAGAATACAGCAAAAATCGCACTCAGGAGTTGAAATTTGTGCCTATGGAAAAGCCTGTATAACATTTCAAATGGATGATCATGAGGACATCAGTGAAAAATGCCCTGGAAATTTATCACTGTCATCTCATGGTCACAAGCTCATGGCAAACTAGGTCATACCTGGTACCTGAGATAGGTGCTGGTGGCACTAAACCATTTTAAACAGCAACCCACGCTCTGTCATATAGGAACTATGTTACCCTCTCCTTACAATGGGGAAACTGAGGCACAGAGCATGGAAGTACTAATGCCTAAGGCTGGCAAAGCTGGGAAACACACTCAGGATTATCCAGTATTAGTCATACACTGCATACAATTGGACATGTTGCCTCTTTTATCCATGTGCAGAAGCCTGCAACATCTTGACATTACATACTTTAAATCCAATTTGACTTAACCCAGTGGGGCACATCTGCATCCATGGAGCTGGCAGCAGAGTGCAGGTGTCTTTACAGAGTAGAAAATTAAAATTCTTAACAAAACTTGTTGGACTCTCATGGCTGCTTTACTCTGAACCATTACCTCAATTAACTAGCATAAAAGTTAAAAAATTATTCTATAATTACAATAGCTACATCTAAAGTCCTTACAGAAAAATGTGGAAGTCTGGCAAGCTCACTCTTCCAATACAAAATGGGGCTACTTAAATATATCAACATTTTAAGATGTTTTGGTAAGTTGTGGCTTTTCATTTCCAGGAAGTCAGTAATCCAGATGCCACAGCTGGGATTTAGTACCCTGTTATGCAAACACGGGGGAAGCTCCAACTCCACAGACTTTGCAAAGAAAATCTTTCATATGAGAAGACCATCACAGTTAGAGATGATCCCATAGCAAAAAAGGTGGGCAGAGACATCCCTGTCCAGAACAAAATTCGGGTGCTGGGCCTACATTGGCAATCTCCTGACAAAGGATGGAGAAAGATTAAATGTTACAAGCTGGCAGGTGAACCCCATGAGTTATTCTCTCTTCACTGCCTTCGAGTCCCACATAAGATCTATTCAATGACCATCACATGGAAATTTCCCTCTTCAACATGTTATTCAGTGTTAACCATCCTAAACCAGTCAGTGCTAAAGCACAGTTTCACAGATCCTGAGGATTCTTAGCCTTGCACAGCTCTGATTTGCCCTAAGAGACATCTGCACCATCCAGACAGCTGTCTGTCATCCCCTGGAGAATAAAGCAGCTTGGCACTTACTAGCTGACCTTGGAAATGCTACTTTCTGTTCAATTAAACTTGGACAAAGGTAAACCAAGTATTATTGTACTCAACTTCAGAGTCAGTTAACTGGCTATCAGGTGGGGAAAACAGATCTAAAGAAAACTAGGCCTAACCCACCATATTACAGTTTGATTTCCAGGGCATTCTCTGCAACCAGGAACCAACAGGACAGGTTTGCAGCACACAGAGCTAGGGAACTGCTATCCAAGACAAGTCCCAGCCCTTTGGCATTGCTCCTGGAAGGGAAATTTCTTTCCTGAGGCAAAGTCTCTCCTTATGAGTCCCTCTGTCTGCTCCATTTTGGTGTAATGCATCCCAGGAAATTTCCTGAAACCTACTGCCTTCATAATTATTTCAATTATGATATCAGCTTGAGAGCTTCTTGCTAGTGCCAGCCAGCTTCTGCTAGTTGGCTGCCCTTCCTCCATTTGGGGACCCAGCTTTATCACCAAACTTACTGGTGCCAAACTGGGCAATTCCTTCCCACAATATCAAAGCCATCTTTCCTAACAAACAAGTTGGTTAAAAAAAAATAATGGAACTACCTAGAGTTTATATAAGTACATAAACTTTCTGGACACATGATTTTAGAAATATTTGTGGTAACCAACCAACAATAAAAACATGCTGCAATATTGCTGCAAATAGAGACAAACAGCACAGGGAGCAATATAAATCTGGCTACTTTGGGAAGTTTTGCTGCCCTCCCATACTGTCTCAGCACAGTTTACTGTTGTTTGTAGGCACATGTACAACAACGAACACCTCAAGCACAGAGCTCACTAAAAACATCACCTCTGGTTTGAACATTTGCATAGATCATCACCACCCCTTTTTTAAGTGCTGACACGTGGAAGCAAGTGCTCTTTCAGTCTAAAGCAGGAGGAAATGGAGCATTGATGGGTCAGGCAAGCTTAATGTTTATAAAAAGACAGTTATTTTTATTGAGTATTTTAAGACTGTTGCGACGTTCCTAATTTGTGAGTATTGCACAGTCTTATTTGCTCTTTTCCTGTCCAGCCCTAACCCCAGTCTCTTCTCATCCCTTCCACTCTGAGTTCCCCAAATCAAGGAGAATAATGAGTTAAAGGAGCTGTACTGTCTCCCTGCAGATTTCTGCACACAATGCAAGAAGGGTCAGATGCTGTTTCAGGTCAACCAGATCGTTCCGTGGCCGAACATGGTGCAGGAACCAAGGCAGGGGTTGAGCCACAGGACTAGCAGGAGGAAATAATTTGCTGGCCAATGCACAACACGAAAAGCCACATTCTCCAGGCAGACAAAAATCTGGGACAGCAGCCATCAGTACCCATGAGTTTGGGAGGTGGAGGGGGAGGAAAAGGAGCAAGAGCACCTGCAGAGCTGCCTCTCCAGTCTGTCACCATCCATGGAAGGCAGGGCAGCCACTTTCTCCCCGGGGCTGTAGCTCCTTCACCCACAACATGACCTTTGGGGCCCAAATCCTGGGGGTATTGAGTAATCCAATCTATTCTCAGTACTTCCAATTGTCCCATCAACACAAGTATGCTGATTCAAACAATCAATTTAGGAATTGTATCTGGTCAAAGAAACCCAGGAATGTTCCTCTACCTGAAAGCCAGTCCTCTGAATACACAGACCCTTATATCTTGGTAAATCAAGTAAATAAAAAAAGAACCATTCTTCTCACCAAACAGGATTTTTCATTGCTGCACATAAACCATACAGCACAATGTCTGACTTGTCTCACAAGAGGAACCTACAAGTATGATCCCATCTGGATGCATTGGAGCGAGCAAGCAAGAACAAAGACAGATTCATCTTTTTTGTGGAAAAAAAGAATATAAGTGGGATGTAAGTGGGAGGGATGTAGGCAAGGCTTGCTTGTCAAAACCTGAAAAGAGTAAAGCCAACATACCTGGGCATTCCCCATTGCTGCAGAGCCAGGTGCCACGCCGACAAATGCTAGAAAACAAAAGGGCAAGTTAGACAAGAGGATGTGAATTCAAATCCTCTGTTGCAATTTTTTCCCAAACTACTGAAACACAGGCCCCTGTTCCAGGGAAGTTAGACCGGTCCCCAACATGCTCTCCATCTCCCATAACCTCATTTCTTAATGTATTCATCCCTTCTTACCATTATTTGACAGCAACTGTTGGTGATATGAATGGAAATGGTTGCAAAATTCAAGAATTTCTGATGTTCCCTGCCAAAGCTCTGTGTTTAACATATATATTCAGCTGTATTCCACTGATGTGGAATGCGTTTTCAATGCAGTTCTCAAGGTATGTTCATCAATACAACAGAATCACAGGGGGAGAAAAAATGTTTGAAGGGACCTTTAGAAAAATCATATACTACAACTCCCAGCTGAAAGAAGGCAATGTCAAAGGTATATCAGGTGGCTGAGGACCTTGTCCATTTGAGTTTAGAAATATCCAAGTTGAGGTCCCACAGACTCTTTGGGCAGTTGTCCCAGTGCAGCACCATCTCAGGGGAAGAATTTTTCCTTGTTTCAAAACAGAATTCCCTCTACTGCAGCTTGTGTCCATGGCTTCATACTCCTCTGCTATTTGCCTCTGAGAAGAGTTTGGCCCAGTCTTCTTTACAGCCTGTCTTTAGGCAGTGACAGTCCCCTCATTACTCTTTAAACAAATCTATTCCCCTTTGCTTCTCCTCACAGACTCCCCTGCTGCAATCACCTCCAGTGTCCTCCACAAGACTCCCTCCAGTCCACAGTCCTCTCTCTTGCATTGCTGGGCCCTGGTAATGCTACTCCTGTCATGTCCTCACGAGTCCATCACTGGAGAGCAATAATCCCTCTCCTCCAAGTCAGTCAGACTTCTGCTAAAGACTTGAAAACCATTTGTGGGGAGTCAGTGTATTAAGGATAAATGCAGAGTCAATGGAACAATCTTCTCCACAGCAGTATCAAGTTTGAATAACAGGAAGCAAAAAAAAAAAAAAATACAAACAAAAAAAATAGCCTGTCAGGCAGCACTCATCTCCCAAGAGCACTAAGTTGGAACAATGTGGCCAAGCTCCAGAGAGCTCCAGGGAAAAAGACAAAATGCTAATGTTATGGTTCATGTTTTGTGACACGTGGTGCAGGTAATGAAAACGTTCTGATTAACAAAGATGATGCACAGACCACCTTTCTTCTGCATATCATGGTTTTCACTGAGTCCTCCTTCTGTACTCTAATTGGAAACTTCTGAGTACAGAGTTGTCTGAACTCCTTCCACAAATGTGTCTACACTTTAAACAAAACCAGATCAGGAATATATTAGTCATTCCCCTTCCTTTCTTTAGACTGCTAGCCTTCCCTTTCAGGTTGGCATTCCTGAGTCAAGGAAAAATTGTGGGCCATGCTAGGAAGACTCATTAGCTTTGTGATAAGTTCCAAGGACATGCCTCAGGCTAACCCCTCTTGGAAAGAAATGGGGCTTAGAGGTTAAATAAATGTAGGAAGTCAAAACAAAGACACCGCTGCTGACACTAACCAGACAAGGGAACCTGCCGGTCAGTCTTATCCACAGGAAACAGGTAGTTCTGTCTGTTTGAAGGAGTGTGACCTCCACATTGTTCTATCAGATCAAATATCCCTTTAAAAGCAGAGCTGATTTTGCCTTTGTGAACAGCTCACTTCTTGGAAGGGGCTGACAATTCCAATAAGAGAGGCAAGTCCTTTGCCAATAAAAGGAAATTTTTAAAAAGTAGAGCAATTTCTAGAAAGATCATCCAAAACAGTAACCAGTGACCCACGTGCAGTCTATGGCAGCCACACCAGAACAACACAGAGTTTACCATGAGTTGCAGTCCTGGGAGATGGTGAAGCCAGGAGGATAATGTTTTCCAGAGTGGATGCAGGAGCACTCGGAGCTTTCAATGCAGTGTTCACCATCAAGGAGCAGCCCCTCTGGATAGGTTGGGTAGCATCAGATACATGTACCACACACACACAGGGACAGAAATGCAAATACAATTAGATTTTCTAGTTCTTCATATATTTTGGCAAGACTTCATGTGCATTGTTATCCATACTTAATCACATACAGCAATAAAAAGGAATGAGGCTTGCCAAAAAGCCTCACAGGGGCTGCTGTCTGCTTTCCCTCTAGTGCTGCCTCTCCCTCAGATGTGCTGAGCAAACCATTTCTGGTGCTCCCAGTAAAGCTCTTTGCTTAGCAAGTCCCCAGGTCCAAAACACCTGACTGTTGGGAAAACTCTGCACTGACTGCAGTAAAGGGTGTCCAGGCAGGTTTTGTATTAGACATAAGAGGACCAAAGGGTAGGCAATGTAGGGAATGAAGAAACAAATTTGGATACCATGTCAGTCTAGCAGAGAGGTCTGAGAGAAAGAAACACTATCATGAGGAGCTGTGGAATCTCTTCTCAACTTCAGCAGAAGCAAAAAGCAAAAGGGCCAACTTCCCTTGAGGTTTCCATATTACAAAACTGTAATTACCTGCTCTATATAGAGAGTATTTTATCTACAAAGATAAGTGGAGGCACAAAAGAGTTACAGGACTTGTCTGAGGTAGCACTACAAGCTAGAAAAAGAAAAAAGGACAAGTTTCTTTCTCTGCAATCCCTATATTGAGAGAGAGTTGAGATTCCTCCATTTTTAAAAGAGCTGCTGTAGCAAAACATTTTGTTTCTTGAAAACCTCTCTCCCTTCTCCTCGAAGGACTCCTTCCAATAGCCCACAGAGACTTTGGTTCTTTTCCCTGGCAGGAGCAGTCACCACAGACAGCAAGACACAGGTAAGTGCCCTTTCTCCCATTCTTTCCATAGAGCTGCCTGGAAAGATCTTGGCTGTTTAGAAAATCCTTTCAGTGAGGGATATTCAAAAGAAGATCTGAGCATTTAAGAGATGTATGGCTCTCCAGAGAGCACAAGAAAACGGAATGCCTGCCTTTTTTCCTGGCAATAGTAATTCCATTTACAGTAATTAAAGGAACTGTGAAGCATTTAAGGGAGGAAAAGACAAAAAAAAAGAAAAAGACATTTGTTGAACAGATCCTTCAGATCCTTTTTACACTTGGAGAACTAGAAGAAAGATAAACAAAGGTATAATCCTCATCCTAAATCCCTCTAGCCATCTGCCAGATCCTCCTGGTTTTCTATTAAACTCAAATCAAGGTTCTTCCCTTTTGACTGTGCGCTAAGTAAAAGTTTTGAACCCCTGATTGTTATTTCTTTCCATGCAGTTCCATCTACCCATCTACTTGTTCCTCGTGCCCTATGCCCTTCATGTGGAGCTCCTGCTTCTGTGCTCTTCAGTGTCTGTCCCCTTAAACCTTTCCTGTGCTGAACTGACCAGTGTGCCTACCAAGGGAAGAACACAGTGAGAGCCCTTGTGCAGCCAGTGGATTCATCTCCTTCAGCTCTTGCCAACACCCCCAGGAACTGCACAAATGTAGCAGCCAGATCCTTCCCAACAAAATAAGCTCCTGTGTCTGGTTATATAATCTGTCACCCTCCATGGGCACCTTCCCAGGTCCTGCCACAGAGTGACAGCTTTGAACCTCCAGTAAGTAAGAGACTGGCAAATAAATAGGAAACTACTAAGCTCTGAATGCAATGACTCCTCAATTGTCATTACTGCCTTGTTGTGGAAAGCAAATTATGATCTCCCTAAACCTCCACTGCACTTGGTATCTTGCACAGAAGGACAGTAAATACCTCCGTGCATTCACACCAAGTCCAGATTTGACAGGGTGAAAGGCAGAGACAGTCCTATTGAAAACAAACAAAACCAATCAAACCAAAAAACAGCCAAAAATCAGCTTGGTCTGGAAGCATGTGGAGCTTTGCAGACAGGAATCAAACTCTCCCCCTGCAGTTAAGTACAACAGACAGAAGAGGAAGATTGTGGTGGTTGAGCTTCCCCCTTTAATCCAATCTCATCTCCTGTATGAAAGATTCAATAATAAGTGAAATTATTCATTTGAAATCACAAAGATTTTTGAAATTATATTGTGAGCTCTACATGGACTGTTTTTTTGCAAGAAATTCCTTCAGTATATGCTCTGTTGTTTCTTCCTCTAACTGCGTGCCTCTAACCAAAGCAATTCATAAGGAATACATCAAGGATAAGCAGTCCCTCACCAAGAAATAAAGGCAATCCTAGAGTAGTAGTTGGTACTGATTTTCACAGAAACATTTACTTTTTAGTTGGGTCTGAAAAATGGCCCTTTCATGGAGTGAGCATACAGGCATTACAGAAACTGGTTTATTCTGGGGCTGGAGCACAGAAAACAGAAGTGTTTCTGGTTTAAGAAAATTTAGGGGAAGACACAGCTCTCCTTCTTCTAATAAAATAGGTAGCATGACTGCCAAATGTTTCTCTTTAAATAACCCAGTAAAAAAATTACCAGGGCAGCTGCAGCCATCAACACATTGTCCATGACACACTTCATTGATATTCAGGCTCTGGCAGGTTTTGGTACATGGGGATACACATTCTTTATACTCCATGCCAACTGGACATCTTGGCCCTGAAACAAATAAAAGAAATTAGAAATGCAAATTCTTTAATAAATCTTAAATAAATAAATCCCTTAATTATCAAAGGTTGAACCACAGAGACATCAAAAGGTCATACCCTCTCCAATCATTGATTCCTTTTTCAGAAGCAGGACCTTTAAGAAACATTTGATTTTCATTTTGCTGCAACATCATCACATGTCAGGTAGTGTAGTAGATACTTAAGACTTAATTTGTCTCCTAATAAATCGAGTCTTAATAGCTAAACCCAAGTGCATTAAGAACAATCAAACAATGGGGAGAAGTTTTGCAATAAGTCATTTGGACAGACAGTGTGTTCTGTACCTTTAAGCTATGCAGTTTGTGGAATTATACTCTTCGGTAAGACTCCTCCTTCCAGACAACTGCCAGCACAGGATAACACCAGTGCCATGGTACCTTCACAGCTGTCAGGCCATTATACAAGCACACACTACAGCCATTCCTTCATTCCAATGCACAGACACACCATACCCTTCAAGACTGCGTGGGCACGGAGTGGGAAGAAGAGATTACAGCCTGCCCTTTCCCATGAAATCCTCCATTGAAGGAGGTGGGAGGGTAATGGAGGAGTTGTCTTGCCCTTGGTGCCCTGGGCTTGGGCACCAGCTCAGATTTGTACAGTGTGCCCAGAACTAGAGCCATTCCCATACCTCCAGTGTAACACCATCATCATCTCCTGAGACAGCATAACAGCAGAGATGAAGGGTGATGGAAAATTAAGTTCCTGATGTGGCAGCAGGCCACTTCTCTTTTTCCTGACTCATTAAAAAAACATGGCTTGTGAATTCAAAGGTTAGAAATGAGTTTTAGAGCTCCTGGGATCACAGAAAGGTTCATTTCACTTGTGGCTTTAATCAGACTTACAAACAGCCCCAGCAAAAATGGGTTCTCTGGATCACACCCTGAGCCAGGAGATGAGCCTTCATCAGATCCCTTTTATGTCCCAATGGAAAGGTAACCAAATACTGCTAGAACTCAGACTCTCCTTTGTGTGCAATCTCTATCCCTGGTGTACAATCCCTCCAACGTGGTTGGCAGTATCTTCCTGCCCTAACCATCATCTGAAGGCACAGTTTTCTTCAGTGGTGGCCAGTGGCATAATGCCTTTACCAGAGAAGAAATTGTTGTCAGTACAAACAAGTCAGTTATTCCACAGAATCAATTTACATAAACATCCTGAGAAAATTGGGGGTTTTGTGTAATGAAAAGCTATGAGAAAAACATCCAAGCCAGTCTGTGCACTTCCCTGTTGCAAAATCTCAGCAGAGATGCAATCAGGACCTCTGACGAGAGCAAAACTGGGCGAATAAAGGCAGCAGTTGAAGATACAATCAGGATCCCTAACCTAGACAATAATTGGCTTAAAAAAGGCAACATCCCAATTTCAATGTAATTGGTTGAAGCAAATAAAAGGTGAAACAATTGTTTTTATGGAAAAAAGGTTAGAGAGCCTTTCACTAGATGCTGATTTACAAGTACCTGTTGAATAATGTCACACATTTGAATCATATGTGAAATAGCTCCTAAACATCCCAGTCTATACCTTTATGTACCAAATAAGTCTTCACAGACTTTGTAAACCAAGGTGGCACACATAACAGCTCAGGATCTTCTTTAAAGAGGATTCAAACAATTCTGTCTTAGGGACAAAAACTTCTAGAACAAAGGCAGGGGATGGAGAGCTGAAGGAGATTGTAACCCGCCGTGCCTGAACCAACATCCTTAAAAAGCACCGGTTGCTTTTAGTTGCAGGACATAAATCTGCAAGACAGGCATGATCTTATTTGGGATAAGCAGCCTAGGAATAATTCTGCCAGCTTACTGCATGAGCTCTCTTCAGGCCACCCATCCAAAATCACTCCTTCGTGGGCACAGCTCCTTGCGTAATCCAGGAATGCTGGGCAGTGACAGTCTGTGTGGGTGCAGGCACAGATGTCTCTCTCACAGAGACTGATGTAGGGCTCGGGATCTACTCGATGGTGGCACCGGGAGAAGGTGGAAGATGTTCTCAGCAGCTGGCAGGCTTCCATGATGCCCTGCACAAGAATTGAGGAGCAAAGGTAGAAAGGAGAGAGAAAAAAGAGACAAAATTACTTCCTATAATTGCAGGAAGAAGGGAGAAAACCCAGCTTTTCCAACATGCTGTCAGCACTGTTGTTAAACAACATCACAGTTATTATTTAACACCACCATGCAGTTAATTACATCATAGTCAAGAGGTAATAGTGATTAATGTCCATTCCTTCATCACATCCACATATACAGAGTTACATTAATACACTGATTATTATAGAATAAGGTGTCACACAAGGGGTGTTTCACGCAGAAACATGTCAGTCACCCAGCAAATGGATGGAAGCATACTACCTTCTTCAATCACAGAGCTCACAGAATATTCTGAGTTGGAAGGGACCCACAAGGATCACCAAGTCTAGCTCTTAAGTGAATGGCCCACACAGGGGCAAAACCCACAACCTTGGCTTTATTGGCAACACATTTTAACCAGCTGAGCTAATCTCAGGGCCTGCTTTCCACCCAGCAAAGAATCAGATGGTGTCTGGTTTACCAGGAAAAGAGGAGCCCAGGACTGAGGCATGGAGGAAGAAAAATTACCAGGTCATCTTTTGAATAACGGCGGAACAGGGTAAGTTTTAGAGTGAAAGACTGAGCCTGACTTGAAATCCCAGGAATGAAATTTGTTTCCCACTTCTGGCCACACTTGCCTGTTGCTCCTGCTGGCTTGTCCAATGCACAACAGCTCAGATAAATAGCAGAAGAATAACCCAGGGAAGAAAAGCAATTTTTTTCTGCTCTTCTGGTGAGTTAAATCAGCATGTTGACAGCAAGAGCGAGGGATAGACTGCACAGTGAGAGGGGGGGAGGATATCAACACCTCTCTTTTCAGACAGCAGCAACCTAAGAGGAAACTTAGCTGTATGTGAAAAGAAACCTAAGTGTATGACTAAGTTTTCCATGGGAGGCCCCTAAATAGATTCTTATGTGCACATTATATCACATTCAATAACTCCGAGGTCCTCAATGCAATTTTCTGAAAGGATGGCACTGAGTTTAGATAAATGGGAAAAATATTTCTTGATACGACCCTGGCACAGAGAGTTGAAGTGTAATTTTATTCTACTTATTTGTCAGTTTTTTATGTAATCGAGTTATGTTTTGTATGTTACATTCAGTGGTTGGAGGTGGTGAGCATGTTCTTCAGAGTATTTCACAGTAACATTACTCCTGAATACATTAACATGTACCTGAGGTTACAGCACATACAAGTTGCTGTGTAAAAAAAAAAAAAAAAAAAAAAAAAAGTCTTGCTTTCTCATTTTTGGGACATGAAAAATCCCACAGAGTTGAGCAGTCAGCAGAAATTTAGAGATCTTCTCTCAATGGCAGCTGTTATACCTGTATAGGAAAACTGCTGAGTAGAAAATACTTATTTTGCTAAAGGGTGCTTTGTTCAGGGGATCAACTCAAGCTAGTACATGTCTGAAGCAAGATAGAATTTCTTACTTATGAAAACAAACCAACCAGAAATGTCTAGTCCATTTTGAGTTTAGCAAAGGGCTCAGTGAACAACACAGAGGTTTTGAGCTTTCTGAGAGTGGTCTCGGGAAAGTTAAAACAATGTTAACTGAGAGCTGAACACGGTGGTCCTTCAGAAAATCACTGGAATAATTCTGACACCTAAATAGCAGCCACCATGCTGAATCAGAGGGGGGAAAAAGTAGAAGGGAGGGAGCAGGAACTACATAAATGGTGGTTGGTGCTGCTGCAAGACTACACAGAAGTACAAGAAAGCTGAAAAAGTGCCCTAAGGGTGGAAATAGCAACAACAGAAGCAGGCAAAAAAGCCATTAAAGCAGTGCTTCAAGATGAAACTGATATAACCAAAAGTGAGCTCAGAGCCATTCAGAGGATGAGCAGCACAGCAGCTCCTGGATCAAAGCCTTGATCCAGATGGCATCAAGTGCACCAGAAAACCAGTATCTGCAACAAGCCCATTTAGGGGCTGTTGTAATATAATTTCTTAACAAGGAATTAATTTGTTAAAAAGTTAATACAACTCAACTGTTATGTTACAGTAAAACTCAGACTGTATGTTCCATTAAAAGGAAAACTAGCAGAAACATTTTTTTGACCACGGTTATTACATATCAGTAAATTTTAGATTTGAAAGCAACCTAAAAAAATAAAGCAGTTTACATACACACAAAAAATTAAACAGTTTTTCTTTTCCTATAGTGTTCTTTGGTCTTGGACTTGTTCAGCAACAGCATAGCTAAAGGTTGAGCTCTAGTTGATTGTCAAGAAGCCAAGTCATGCGCTAAAAAGCAACAAAAAGTACTTTTTTTTTCCCATGTAAAGGTTTTCTTGCCATTCAAATTTCTTCAGATTTTCCAGTGACTTTACAGGAGAAATTAGAGCTGAAATTTTCCCATCCTTTAGTTATATCTCAACTATTGTGATGAATTAATGAACATAAGCTGAAATATTGTAGAATCATACAATATCCTGAGTTGGAAGGGCCCCACAAGGAGCATCCAAGTCCAACTCCTGGCCCTGCACAGGACACCCCAACAATCCCACCCTGTGCCTGAGAGCATTGTCCAAATGCTCCCTGAGCTCTGGCAGCCTTGGGGCTGCGCCCACTGCCCTGGGGAGCCTGTTCCAATACGAGTAAATCCAAAAAGATACAAAACAAAACAAATGAGGGTGGTCAAACACTGGAACAAGTGTTCAGAGAAGCTGTGGAAGCACCACCCTTGGAGACACCAGAAATGTGAGAGGACAAGGACCTGAGCAGCCTGACCTAGGATGGCCTTGTTGGAAGCAGGGAATTGGACTCAATGACCTCTAATGGTCCCTTCAAACTTAAACCATTCTGCAAACTCGTTTTATTTTCTCTCCCTTTCTTTAAAACTCAGCGGTTGGGCTGAACTGTGAGAGGTCCTTATTCTTTAGTTTAGGAGGCAGTGTGATATGGTGAGCATCAGATCTTGGCAGCCTTATCCACTGCTGTAACACTCCTGCTCGTGGATCAACAGCTCCAGAAGCTGCTCCACACAAAGAAATATTTAAACCCAACAGATCAGGGAGTGAAGCCTCAGGCTGAAACAGTGCTTAGAGTAAAGCTGTCTGTAAGATTAAAACTAGAAGAACTAACTGCAGTATCCAAAATACAGGTGAAAGTCATAAAACTTCTCCCTCCACTTCTGTAGAAGTTCTATTTTAAATGTTTCTTTAAATGGATCAGCAGCAGCCTGGCACTAACAACCCTCAGTGACCACAAACTTGCTGACCTTCCTTCTTCCCCAGTCCCACCACACAGAGCTGGAGGTGGAATTTTGTACATTCTTCCCATTTCTGTGGCATTGCCTTCTGCTGCTGCATGAACTGCATTTGTCTGTTGCTTAACAAATGCCATTAAAGAGATATAACCTAAAAAATAACAGCAGAAATCAGACACCCCCTCTCATTCCCTTTAATTTAAGCCCTAAGGTATATAGATGCACAGAGTTTCTCCAGATCATTCAGGAAGGGTATATTTATGGAATCACTGAATTACTTGGGTTGGAAGGGACACTAAAGCTCCTCTAGGCCAATCCCCTGCCATGGGCAGGGACACCTTTCACAAGACCAGGTTGCTCCAAGCCCCATTAAACGTTTCCAGAGGTGGGGCTGGACCTCTGGACCTTTGCTGGACCTGCTTCTGACTTCTACCATGACAAATTATGGTTCAAAGCTGAAAACTTCTGCTTGCTTTCCCATCTGGGGATGAATGCTATTACTTTATTGCATATGGAAGTACTCTGTGGGATAACGAGCAGGACTATTTCTTACAAATCACAGCAAAATCTGAATTTTGGGAAAAGTAGAAACTACTCAAATTTCACTTTCAGTCATTTTCACATCACGTGTTATAAGTATAATTTCCTCATAAGAAAGAAAAAAAGGAAATAATACAATGAATACAGTGAAGTCTGGCCTCCACACACCATTTATATTAGATGTGAAATCTAGAATACAAAGGTAACATAACAGAACACATAAATCAATTGCAATGTTTTAAAAGATAAATATTTTTGTTTTCAAGGCTGCCTCATTACTACAGTTTTCCACATTACTCTTTTATACTTCAACATCCATGTTACCCACGCCATTGGTCACCTGAGAGCTTCTGAGATTGCAGCACTTCATTGAAAAGACAGCCTAAATCAGCACAAGCAAGTGGTGAAAAAATGGATCAGACAAAGCAGTGAAGCTCCTTTCCAGTAACTAAAGAGCAGCTGCTGAGGGCAGGGCTTAATAGGAAAGCAGCAGCTTACTTCCTCCTTCTAAAACTACCCAGTTTGGAATGCTCTCTGGATCACAAGGCAAGGCAGACAACAGGTAGTCGCATATGCATAAGAGTGTGTGTGTGTATGTGTATGTGTGTGTGTTAGAGGTGGTGGGCAGGGAGAGTCCCTGAGCAACAGTGGAGTAAGAGTGTGAGCTGGTTCAAGATTTTCAGCTGATACACAGAGGCATTAGTCAAGACAAACCCACAAAATTTCCAGCGTTTTCTAGGATTTGAAGATAAAATTGCTACAGAGCTTTCTAATTTCACTGCATAGAATCAGAGTGGAAGGGACCTTAAAGATCATCTCATTCCAACCCCCGTGCCATGGGCAGAGACACCTTCCACTATCCCAGGTTGCTGAGAGCCCCATCCAAGCTGGCCTTGGACACTCCCAGGGATGGGGCATTTACGGTTTCTCTGGGCAACCAGGGCCTCACCACTGTCACAGAGAAAAACTTCCCAATATCCAATATAAACCTACTCTGTCAGCTTAAAGCCATTCCCCCTTGGCCTGTCACTACAATTCCCAATGAAAGAAGTCAGAAGTCATCTCTCCAAGGTTGCTGTTGGAGTGGGAAGGGGGACAGGGAGGCTGAGAGAGAGGGCAAAGAGAGCCACAGACCTCCCAGCATGAGGGCACAGGGGTGGGAGGAGTGCTCTGAACCAGAGCTGTTGTTTTCCTCACCTAACAGCTGATCGGGTGCCAGGGAGGGAAGGAGGCTGGGAGACAGAGGAGATTTACATTCCTGGAGCTGAAGTAAGCAAACAAAGCACACTATTAAAAAGCCCTACATTCTTCAGCAGGCACTTGTTTGGCCGGACTTCTATTAATAGCCCTGTGTTTATTCTTGCACGGGGAATAAATTAAAGCAATGTTAAATGCTGTGAGCTCATGAACTCACATGGGAGAGAATATAATTTCATTCACTTTGCAGGAAAGCAAACTTTACCACAAAACATCAATATTTAATATGATCCATAGAAGACTCACAAGTTGCAGTCGACCCATCAGACTGGAGTTTGCCCTGCATGCCACTCCCCAGCCTCAGCTGCAATTTTGACATTTTCTAAACATTAAACTGGCCTGAATAGACCAACTTCCCACATCCACAACCAGTCACAAGAACTAGCCCTGAAACCATGTTTAAACAACCATAGAACAGCCTGGGTTGGAAGGGACCTCCAAGATCATCTTGTTTCAATCCTCTGCTATGATCAGGGTCACCTTCCTCTAGACCAGGTTGCTCAGAGCCCCATCCAACCTGGCCTTGAACACTTCCAGGGATACAGGGGCAACCACAGCTTCTCTGGGCAACCTATGCCAGGGCCTACCACCCTCAAAGGGAAGAATTTCTTCCCAATATACAATTTAAACCTCCTCTCTGTCAGTTTGAAGCCATTTCCTCTTGTCCTGTCACTCCAGGCCCTTGGAAATAGTCTCTCTCCATCTTCCTTGTGGGCTCCCTTCAGGCACAGGAAGACCACAATTAGGTCACTCCAAAGCTTCTCTTTTCCAGGCTGAACAATCCCAATTCTATCAGCCTGTCCTGCTTTGCAGTCCTGTCCCTCAGAAGATCTCAGCCAGATAGGAACTCCTCGTGCTTTGGTCCCACCCTTGGCACCACACACCATTTCTCAAGCCAGGTGTTCAATCAGTTCTGACCGTGACAGAAACAGCCCACACACACCAGGTCTGCTCAAGCAAGAAGCACAGGCTGGAGATTCCCAGCCTGAAATCAGGGCTGTCACTTCCTCAGCCAGTTTTACAGGCAGCGAGGCTGAAGCACCCCCATCCAAAAGCTTAGTGGAAATATAAATTTAGGGTCAGAACTTTGCAACTTGTCCAACTCTTAGTTAGCCTTTTCCAGGAAACTGTGAAACCAGCACTCAAAGTAGCTGATTAGCAGATATGCTCCAGGAAGTGTTACTAGTTTTGAGAAATTATTTGAACCTAGTTTAGCAAGTATCAGTCTACAGGACTTGAATAGCAAGAAACTAACAGTTCAGTTTTGTCCTCAGTTACTCTGGTATAAATCTAAACCTGGCACCTACCAAGTAATTCTGATTTACAACAGAGTACATGGAATCAGATGTAACCCCTCAGTGGGTGAATTCACCATGACATTCATCATCTGTAACACCACATGTTTCAGTATATATTCAAAGCTACTTTCCTCCCTGAGCTGATAACCATCTTCCTGCATCCACACTGTGTCTAATGGAAACAAGGAACTTATTTATATTTATAAAAGACAAGGAAAAAATAGGTTGATGCAGCAAAGGGGGTCACAGAGTTGGCCAAGACAAACGGTTCTGTGTTTCTTCAGTAAATCAGTACTGCTATCTGTATGCATAGCTGAAGGAAGCATCTCCTCCTAGCAAGGGAAATAGCCTGGTGGCAAACAGTTTTTGCAACACCTACAGAAAACATCTCCTCTGTCAGAAATAGCCTGGTTGGAGCATCTTCTTGCTCTGTTGACTCCCAGGTATATAAACTGCAACACATTCACAAATACAGTTTGGGTGGTGGTGCCTACAGAGGCTTCAGAACTGACAATTCCCTGATGGTAGAGTCAGAAAGGGAATTAACTACCTCATTCTACAGGCATCACTGAAACACACCTTTCCTAAGTAATACCAAAGTTTCTTTGGCAGCAACTCACACTTCAGGCTCAAATAAGCTGTTGCATTCTCTGCTTGATTGATGCTTGTGTGTTAGGTTTTGGGGGGTTATTTGGGGGGAAGGAAAGGGGGTTATATATATATGTGCTGCAGCTTTAGAAAGAACAGGTAGGGTTCAATAGGAGAGAAAAATTGCATTCACTAGTGAGTGAACAGTTCCTTCCTCAACAACTTACATAAAACTGGTCAGAACATGCAGCCTCCAGGGTCACTTCTTCACACCTTTACCATACAGTCCAATTACCAAACTGAAAACCAGAAAGGTTAGCATTAAAAGAACAATCCCAGCGTGCAACAACTGGGAAGGCCAGTGCAGAAATCCTCCTGCCAGCACCAGCAGGGAGGGCACATCAGCTCAGGAACCGCAAGCACACGGCTGCATCCTGCACTCAGCCTCACGCTGACAAGGGCCCAGAGGCAGCAGGAGCCAACGCTGAGGACGTGTCACTTCCACCTTCTGCCTGCACCTGACCCTGCTGCACCACAGCAGGGCCCACAGCCAGCCACCATCAGCCCTGCGCTTCACACCTGACAGGCTGGAGGAGGAGCTGCACACCTTGCTCCAGTGCAGCAGCAAAATCAGTGCCTGGCACAGCTACCTCACACCACAGCACCCCAGGAACACAGCATGGGTATCTCCTGCATCTCTCATCCTAACCACTTGCTGGGGGAGGACCACGTTAGGTAAAGATGCGGATTCAAAAAAACATTACCCTCGTTGCAGTCCACAACTTCCTCAGGAGGGGAAGTGGAGGGGCAGGCACTGATCTCTGCTCTCAGTGACAGGACCCAAGGGAACTGCATGAAGCTGTGTCAGGAGAGCTTCAGGTTGGACTTTAGGAAAAGGTTCTTCACCCAGAGGTTGGTTGGACAGTGGAAAAAGCTGCCCAGGTCAGTGGTCATGGCCCCAAACCTAACAGAGCTCAAGGAGTGTTTGGACAACACTCTCAGACACATGGTGGGATTCTTGGGGTTGTTCTGTGCAGGGCCAAGAGTAGGACTTTGATGCTCCTTGTGGGTCCCTTCCAACTCAGGATATTCTGTGATTTGTGTTCTCCTGCCAGAGGGCAGGTTAGTTGCCTTTCAGGTAGGGGAGGACTGAAACCGGAATAGCATCTCACAGCACCAACCTTCTCTGCAACATCAGATGAAATGTTGCAAGTGTTGCTTGGAGTCTGCACTCTCTTGCAGCGCTTGTTTTCACTGTGCAAAGCCCAGGAGTTTGCAAAATCATAACTGTTCCCCACCAGGGTCCCTGGGAATGAAAAAGAGGAGAAGCACATGGTTGTTGAGGGGTTTCAGCAACAAGTGGGCAGTACTGGCTATTCTCAAGGTGACAGTCTGCTGAAAGCTGTCTTTAAAAATAAAAACTGTCATATCAAATGGATTTCTATTCTAAGAAGACTAACTGTAGAAAAGCCATTATCAGTGATCTGGACTGACTCCTGCAGAGGAGCTCTCTGAGCTCAAGGACACACTAAAACTTGCAGAAGGCAGCTCCCAGCACTTCTCACACCTGCATGAATGTGGTAGAGATGTTGCTGGTAAGCTGTAAACTGCAGAAGCCAAAGCACACCTACACATCTTCCTACTATTTAGAAGTTGTCAATAAAACACAAGATATATTAGAGAGGCAAACAAAATGCAGCTGTTTTCCCCACACAAGCATTAGCATTCCTGATCCCAGCTAGCCTTGATTTTTCTCCTATCCAAAACTAAATCACGTATGCTAGGAAACTTAACATACGCCATAATGGTTTGAGCCCATCATCTGTGATGACGATGATGATACATCTTCCTGTGTAAGATTTGCATCCACTTTGCAAAAAAGCAGAACTGAAGGAGTTTGTATGGCTGCCACTTCCTGGGAGATGCAAAGCCACCTCTCTGCTTTTCTTGCTCCATCCTCCTCCATCCCAGAAAGAGAATGCTCCCTCCACCCCCTTTTCCCTCCCATGATCTGTCTCATTTCAGGACTAGCTCTGCTTCCTTCTGTGGGTTTCTGCTAGAAAACAGTTCATTTCATGCATCTCAGTTCCCTACAGTTGCTTTTTAAAACCCTGCTGTGCTGCATGTGAGAATATCAATTGCCACCATTAATGCACTCCCAAGACCTTTATGCAGAGAATGTGTTGAAATACAACCCTGACTGAAAAAAAAAAAAAAAAAAAAAAGAAAGACATCCCAAATATATCTATATTTTATAATATATGTAGATATAATAAAGACTCCATTGAGCTACCTGCTGCATGGTAAGTACAAAAACACAGAATACACTGACCACTAAAACTGTTCCTAAACTATGGGGCAGTCATGAAAACTGCACTGAGAATGCTATGGCAGATGCATTAAAGCCTGTAGCCTTCAGTAGACTTTTGTGCAAACTAGAAATTAGGGACTTACAAAGGTAGCATGTGCTAGGCCCACAGCAGATGTCAGAGCAGGAAGACTCAGAGGAAAGGATGGAAGGGAAAGGTGGTAAAAGGTGTGAAGTTTTCATCCATACAGCCAAGGCTTGGCACAGGAGAAGACATGCAGCAATAAGAAGAACACAAGCCTTTAGTTTAGCACAGATTATATACATTAGAGCAACAGTGGAATCCAGCCTGAGGAGAAGCAAGGTGCCAAATTAAATGTATCCCCTTCTGTTTGCAGTAATTCAGTCTTCTAGTTATGTAACAGGAGTTGGGCTCTGCTCCAAAGCAATACTCCTCTGGCCCTGAATGCACATCCATGCCAGGCTTCCTGCTGGCAGGGACCCATGGATGCTCATTCATACAGAAGTTAAGTTTTGAAGGCTGGGACAACTGTTGGCTCAGAAATGTCGGTCACCTGTTTTTCCAATTCTCCCCCTGCAATATATTTTTTTTTTCTTCTGTGGTCCTTGTAAATTTATACCTCTTATACAACTCTTTTACAAAATATTTCCGTCATACTATTTTAGTTCTTCTGCTGCATTCTATGATTATTACTTTCAAGTAAGTGAGGGGTCTAGAGAGTAACTCCTATGAGGAGCAGCTGAGGGAGCTGGGGGTGTTCAGCCCAGAGAAAAGGAGGCTCAGGAGAGACCTTATCATTCTCTACAACTCCCTGAAAGGAGTTGGAGCCAGGCTCTTCCCGCAGGTAACAAGTGACAGGATTAGAGGAAATGGCTTCAAGCTGTGCCAGGGGAGATTTAGGTTGGACACCAGGAGGAATTTCTTCACTGAAGGCATTGGAACAGACTGCCCAGGGAGGTGATGGAGTCACCGTCCCTGGAGGTGTTCAAGAGCAGAGCTCTCAATGCTCTTGTCTAGTTGACAAGTTGGACTTGATGATCTCGAGGGTCTTTTCCAACCTAAATGATTCTGTGATTCTGTAAATTCTTTACAAAATAAATAAATTTCAAACCTTGTTTGGAGTTGTTTGGGTTTTTTTAGAACCTGCTTTTCAAACCCTCTTGTTGCCAGCATCTGACTGTATACTAGCAAACAGTGGAAATGTGAAAAGGAGTTGGACATGAAGGTTTCTCTGATCATCAGAAGACCTCTAATATGAAATTATGAAGTGACTTGGGCCGCTGAGCTACTGAACAAATTGGCATCATGGAATAAGTTATTTCTGCAGAGGGTTCCTTTGGAGAGGACTCTCACACTATGCACCCTGTCGATCAGTGTGGGGATTCTCAAATACATCATCTACTTGATGAGGTTTCAGGGGAAAAAAGCAGGGAGGGAGAAATGTCTCCAGCACATCTGACTGCTCCGGGCAGAGGGAAGAGCAGCTGCCAAAACCTCTGCCTTTCCCCATGGCACCTACTTTTCCTTCTGCTGAAAGACTCGAGTGGGTAGGAAAGGAAAGGCAGTGGAAGGGACAACAAAAGCAGCCTAAAAAATAATATTAAGTGTGCAGGAGTGTTATCAACAGAGCATCCAGGCAGCTGAGCTGCCTGATCTGGCACTGTTTTCCCACTATGCCATCCTCTCCTGCACAGCAGAGTTTTGTTTTCCATCTGTCCCTTCAGTTCCTTCAGGTTTTTTTTCCTTCTTAAGGCAGCCAAGATTCTGGTGAAACAACTCATAGCCAGGGCTCATCAGAGCCCTACACCCAGAAACCCTCTGTATGGCCTGGGTGGGACTTTTGATAAAGAACTTGTTTAGTCTAAGTTTTACAGGAAATGTGTTGAAAATAGAAGCTGTCACAAAATGTAATGTAAGCAAAGCATTTGAACACCAGTGCTGGAAGAACTGGTGCCTGATATGGACCATGGTACACAGACAGATACCAGCATGCAAACTGGCTGCTCAAAAGCCAAGACCCCCAGGCAGCCAGTTGGTGTGCAATCTCCTTTTAGGACTCAAGATGGGTGCAGGAGGTAGATCTTCAAGGACAACACAAATCTCACCTTCTCCTAGCATCCCAGAAACATCACTACACTGAAGACCCTGCCAAGGTCTTCAAGAAGGCCACTCACCAACCACCTGAGCAACAGGCAGGGTCTCTGGGGGGCATTCTTTAGTGCTCTGATTGCTGCCCTCACATGTCTCTCACTTTGGAGATGCTTACAGACAGGTGATGTTCACTCTTGACAGAAAAATCTGTGTCCACACTGATATCTGAGTCTCACAGTCACCAGTTCCTTTTGAAATCTGAAGCTGGTATGCTGCTTGTTTACTTTGAGACCCGTGGTCAGGCAAGGCAAAGCATTAACAACACAACCCTGTGCTCAAGGCACCCAGTGGGAAGCAGGAACCCTGACCTCCTCCAGATTTTCCATATGGCCATAGGCCCATCAGATAACTCTCTCAGGGTCTGTTAACTCATCTGTAAAATACATGCAAGAATTTGCTCAAGACACTACAGTCCTGTGAGTTTTAATTGGTAAATAGAGTCTTAGCTGGTAAAGAACCAACTTTCACATGTTGGTTATTTACCAAGCAAAGAGGGGGATTTTGTTTGTTAGGGTGGGGTTTTTTGTTTGGTGGTTTTTGGGTGGGTTTTGTTTTGGGGTTTTTTTTACACAGTTTTACATGGTTTAGTACATAGTTCCAGATGAGCAAAACTATTGGCAAGGTTGACCAAAATTGACCCATAGTTTGCATCACATTAATGACATGAAATAATGAAGTCATGGGCTACAAAGTCTTTCCTGCCCTCTCCAGATCAATGAACATAAAATTAATAATATTGAACATGAGAGGGAATGAGCCATCCCCCAAAATCTACAGCCTAGTGATGAAGGCACACTCCTCACAACGGAAATGTCTAACCTCGATTCCAGAACCAGATTAAAGCAGGTTATGAATGCAGGTTTTTGGCATCTCAGCTAAGGTCCTATTACAAAGACAGGTGCAACATAAGTCATCTTCACCTTTACCATTTGTGACAGCTTAATTCCCCTTGTTTCCAAATGAAAATGCAGGAAAGAAAATGAGATCACTTACTCACACCAAACAAAATCTTTAAACTGGCCTAAAATCAAATTACTGATATTGTTTAAAACGCCAAGAAATTTGCATTTCAGAATGACCAAAACTTTCATTTACTTTCCTAGGAAAAAAAAAAAGATTAAATACTTATTAGCTGCACTACTATCACCGTGAGTTTGGAACATGCTTTAAAAGCTTCTGATACCAGGTACCACACACAGAGAAGTTTTATATTCACTCATATGCATCTATACCACTTCTGGAATGAAATCATTACCTGAAATATCAGATTTTTCCTTGCAAATATTGTCTGCTTCTACTTGTTTAACCTATATTCACTCTCCTGTGAACAGATATATTCATCATATATTCTGTATTTCAGCAGCTTAAAGGTTGGAATATGTTGCTGACACCTGTAGCAGGCTCAGAATATCAAGACTTTATCCAAAATTCTCCAGGGCTATTGTTTTATCATTAATATCTTAGTAATTTGGAGACAGATTCCCAGAAACATGCCTCCTGCCAGTGCCAAGAAAAGCATCATGGGATGCTGAATTAATTTAGGTTGGTATATTTTTTAATTCCATTATGCTAAGAGTGTGTAACATGGACAAAAAAGAAAATGACTGATTAATATCCCTGTGTTGGACTTGAATGATCTCTTCAGCACAAATAGACTTCACTGACGACCTGGACATCCAAGCACACATCACAGCAATATCACAAACATCACAGCAATATCACAATTTTAGGCTGCCTGATTTCTTTGTATAAAGAATATTACCTCTCCCAACTGCTACCAAACAAAAAACCCTACAAAGCTTCCAAGACCTTTTTTTTTTATATTTTAGTTATGCTTAAAGTGTGAGAACAAACTCTCAAGGGGCTTGTTTTTGCTGCCACATCCAATAAACAAACAACCCCGTACAATATAATCCATCTTGTTTGTAAGTCTAGACAGGACATGAGCACTTCTCCACAGGATGAACTATTGTAGTAACCATGTCGATGAGAGTGACTCAACACCCCATCCTCTGTCTGAAGGGCAATGTGTGTCTGCAACTTTAGGAAAAGGTTCTTCTCCCAAAGGGTGCTTGGGCACTGAACAGGCTCCCAAAGGAAGTGGTCACAGCCCTAAACCTGGCAGAGCTCAAGGAGTGTTTGGGCAACGCTCTCAAGCACATGGGGGGATTGTTGGGGTGTCTGTGCAGGGCCAGGAGTTGGACTCAATGATCCTTGTGGGTCCTTTCCAAGTCAGGAGATTCTGTGATATCTGAAACCTACAGGGAAGGCTTTATTTTTATTTTTTTCTGGGGGTGGGAGGATGTCAAGAGCTAATGCCTAAGGCTGCCACCTTCAAACCTGGGTCCTACCAAGGTAAATCTGCCAAGGTATCACATCTCTCAGACCCTCCAGGAACTCAAACAGCTGAACACCAAAAGTGTACACAGAAGCAATGTGTGTTATCCTCTCATCAGTTCTCAGTTTCCATACCAAAACACAGTGAGGATTCATAAGAGTGCCATGACAACATATGATTGGGTGGATCATAAAGCATGAGTATAAACAGAATATGAGTATAAATACATCAAGAGAAAAAAAAGAGCAATTGCACACTGTTCACTAAGTTTTAAACACCCTTCTCTTTCTGCCTCCTCTATTTATTTGCTGTAAGTGGTACTGTCCAGTGATACAGCAGGTTCTTTGCCTCTTATTTCACCACCACTCAAAAAATAATCCAAATACAAACAGTTAATGAAGTTCTATATCACTCTCTTAGGGGCAAAACAAACTAACTTTGTGTTATTAAATCACAATAATTTCTTGCCCTAAAATATGGAGAAAACATATTTTCATTTGTTTTCAACATAAACATTGCCTTTTTTTGAAACCATGACAAACATGGGATGAAAGACAACATTTGTGGGCTAGATTCTACCCAAAACAACTCTGACTTCCGCACAAATTCGGAATCTGGTCCTCTGGTGCTATAAAGAAGTCCTAGAAATAGGCCATCACATCACGTGAGTTTCCTCCTATGCAAAGATGATACAGAAGAACCATCTGAGCTACAGCCTGTGAGAGACTTCAGAAGATAACATTTTGGCTGCAGACCTTTCCATCACAGTGGTTCTTACAGGCAAGGACTAGCAGCAACCAGACAGGTACCATTTCAGTGTAAATCAACACAGCTTGAAGGCCAGGGCATCCTGAGGGGCCTGACCAGCCTTTAAAACACCTGGAAGAAGGTTTCACACATCTCATAGCTGTGACAAGCTCACTGGCTATAGCACAATACCTGAGGCACAACCTCTGTGATCACCTCCTTCCTTTGCCTCTGACGTTCAGATCTGCACCGTGTCCCTCAGGGCTTTCCAGATGAGAGACCATAATCTTGGCAACATTGGATTGTCGTCTTTTCCCTTTGCACACTGTGCTTCCATTGCATATTATTCTGAAGCTCAAAGATCTTAATGCATTTATTATCAAACCCATCCCAGAAAGCTATCTAATGGATTAGAACTGAGGCCCCAATCTGATAAATTCCTGATTCTAAGAGGAAGCAGTGGGCACACCAACAGGAGAGTTCAGTCTGCTGGTAACCTTAAGGCAACCCTTCGGTGCCCTCAGATCACTAAGTCTTTACACCAAGCTCACATCCTGGGATGGGTTGACCTTTATGAGATGTAATCAGGCTGAAAGGAGAGCAGACAAAAGTTGCAGTGAAAAGAGAAGGGTAAACTTCTTCATAGGCTACTAGTAGGCTGCCAGTTCTTTTCATTGAAAGAATATTACCTCTCCCAGCTGCTTGTGTTGTCCCTTACCTGGAAGTTAGCTTCAATAGTTGTTTTTTTTTTTTTTTAAAGAAGCAATCTGAATTATTAAAAACTGATTTTACTTGAAGCAAGTTAAGAATCGCTCCAATGAACCAGCAGAGCTGCCAGAGAGACAAACAGAGCGTGGGTGGAGTGACATCCCTCACTGATACAACAAATTCAAACATTAACTCATTCTAATTCCTTCTAAATTAGTTTAAATGAAAGCTCTGTTGTATCAGAGTGAAATACTGGCAGAATTGCTGACACACAATTGTGGTTTTCAGGCTAAAAATCAGAGAAATGTATATCCACACAGGATACTGAATAAGGAAAGCTCTGACTTCTGTAAGAGACACAGAAAACACATGTTCTATGTCATCTTCTCTATTTTTTTTTCAGCTCCTCTAAGCAGTGAGCTTGTCATGGACTTCATTACACTCAGAAATCTGTGGCTGTGAAAGGACTGCTTTTGTTTTTTTAAGAGGGAGGATACAGCCTCCAGCACGTAAAACAAATACAGCATGAAACACATTTAAACATGAGCAGCAGAAGGGCCTCTTCTACATTTGAACAGGCAATACAATCTCCTTTTCTGTTCCTGCTTTTCATAAAAGCCTTACTACTATTTACTGTCTTGAGAAAAGCATATAAACTTCATAATCTCAACTTACTCAGACATTAAGGTATCCAAGCCCTGCCAAACAATTCTGTGACCAGAGTTTGTTTCTCATTTTTTACACTGCTGAAGAACATATTAATCATTTTAACACACTATGAGATACGGTGGTTTTCTGTACACTGAAGATATGCTTATGTATCCCAAGTGTCAGTAAGACATCTCTGCAGCACTGGCAGGCTCCTTTTCAAGTTGCTTTGTCTCCCTTTCTATTTTCTGAATAATTTATTTTTATTACATGTAAAGTATTACATTATCATTCTAACTTACTAATGTATTAATTAACTTTCAACCTCTCTCTTTCAGGTAAGTGCTCAGAATTAAAAGACACTGAAATACCACAAATAAAGATCAGTCATAGGACTTCAAAGTCATATTCAGGGCTTTTCAAAAACTCTTAGTCTTCACCCACACTGGCAGACTTCACATAAAGGTGTACTGAGCAGCAAAAGTCACTTCTCACCAGGAATTGGTGTGATACCAGGTGCACCTCCAATCCAACAGCCCTTACAGACAGGGAAATGTCATTAAAAGGTAACTTAATAGAACAGTAGCCCATGCCAAATCCAAGTACAAACCTGCCAGCAGCAGGAATTTAATCTCCTACTGTTGCAACGCTATTTATTCTTACTCCCACTTGTCTAACTCATGAAAAATTAGAGGTTGAATCAATGTGTATGTCTTACATCTATTTTGCTGTGTTGTCTTCTAGTCAGTCTCCCCACATCCTACATTGTACATGGATTAACCTGGAGCTTTACCTTTGTATTTTAAAGTTTCAAGGTTTCTAAATGTGCTAAGTTCAGATGCCTGGGCTTCTTGCAGGAATGAGATGTGACAGCAATTTCCTTTCAGGAGAAAGGGAGATGAAAGGACTTAAGACAGCTTTTCAGTGCACCAAGATGAGGTACCTGACAGGTTCTGCAGAAACCTTTTGCTGTTTCAGCAAACTCTTTGTTGAATCACCCAACAGGAAAAGTGTGCAGAGCATACATTAAAATGCAGTCAGTTAGTCCTAGTCTTACCTTCCTGAGTTCTGAAGTCATCTTCAAGGAATTTATTAAAATTGCCACACAACCCACAGGTCTTATTATAGTGCTTTTCTTGAAGGAGTATCTGAATGTTTCCACTGATATCAATCTTCACCACAAAGCCATGCTCATCACTGGATATTTTATGATAACCTGCCTCCTTCTCTATAAATATACCATTGGAGGCAAAAGGTATGGAAACCCTGTGAAGAAAAACAGGAGATTCTCAGAATATGACACACACACAAAAAAATCAGGTTGTTTTCTGTTGAAATACCAATTCCCACAGGTACCTTTTGTCTTCCTGCATCACAGCTCCATCTAAAGAGAAGCGGATATTGAAATATTCCCCAAGGTACACAGAGATGCCAATTTTCTCCCCATTCTGGTAATCACCTGAAGAGATGAGATATAACCAAATACTGTTAGTTCTGGGAGCTGGGAGGACAATTTGTAAGTACATATTGCAGGGTTGGGAGCATATCTTCTAACATACAAAGAATTTGTTCCAGGCTGTTCAAATTGAGGAAGAAAATTATTTAAGTTGTTATGTTTCCTTTTCAGAGTGACAGGATCAGTTTACTTAAATTTACATGAGTCACTAAAAACTCATGTTAAACACTAAAAACATGTTAAACTATGACCAATACAGAACAGTCATCAGTGAATATAAAAACATCTACCAAAGCAGATTGGTATGAAAGTAATATCTAGTTTTGGTACACATATCATCAGTTTCTAATCCCAAGAATAACTCTGCAAATTTATGCTAATTCCAAGGTCTTCTGTCCTCCAGGATGGGATTTTTCTTACTGGGGGTGATTTAGCATACAGATAAAATTAGTTCTACAGGGTCGAATACTTCCTATTCCCATACTCAGTTTTAAGATCTACATTCTCCTGGAAAATTCAAAATTAAAAAAGGTCTTGCTTTCCATCTTTAGAAGAGCCAGTAGGAAAATCTCTGTTTCTTAGCAGCTTATTTACATGAGAGCTACATTACCAAGGGATAACAGAAGCCTCAAAATTAATCCTACTTTCTAAAACAAGCCCAAAAAAAACAACACAACCCACCAAAAAGAAACCAAAACCAACCAACCAAACAAACAAAAAAAAAAAAAGAAAAAAAAACAAACCAAACTAAAAAAAAAAAAAGGCAGCAAAGCCCCTCAGCCAAGATCCTTTTCATGCAGTGGTCCATCCTATCTGACAAAGAGCAACTACTTGGGTTTTTTTCAGTGACGGAACCCAGCTCAGACTCACCTAAGAGCATGAAGGAGTGCTTGTGACAGTCCCCAGCAAGGAGGTAGCTGCAGTCCCCAGCAAAATCATAGAAAGAACCATCAAAAGTTTTGATATGATCATTCCCAAAAAGGCTGCAACGGGAACCTGATGACTCCTGAGGCAAAGAGCCTGATAACCCTGGATATCAAAACATAACATAACATGGAATTTCAAACAATCATTTTGTAGTTCAGGAATTTATCTGATGGAATTTATCACCATTGATCATCTCATGTCCTAGTAGCTTCTAGGCAGACTGTAAGCCTGGCATGGCAGTCCATGGGATCAAGCACAGATTTTTTTATTACATTCATTTGTGAAATTGGTTTTTTGCATTACTTCTACCGACCCAAAACTTGCATGGGTAATTTCAGTCCTGATTGTTTGAGGAATGCCATTTGTTTGTGCCTGCCTGCAATCCCATTAAATTCTATAGGGCACTAGCAAAGCCCCATAGTTTGTTCAGTCCAACATCACCGACTTCAGGGAATTTTTGGGACTCAACATAGTGCTTGTTTCAAGGTAAAGAGACAAAAGGAATAATTTTATCAATGTCTCCAGCATGATGAGAATAATCCCTTAGCCCGTATTGCAGGACTGGATGGGCACAAAGGAGGAACAGGGGCAATATCTCACAGATGCAATTGCAAATAAATTGTAGTCCCTAGACAGTAGAAAATAAACATGTTTTCCTACCTGTGACTACAGTGGCCAGCAGTAGGTTTGTTTGCAGCACTGCCAAGAGGAGCATCTGTCAAAAATCCAAAAGAGAGAGTTTAGAACACTCTTAGTTTAGGACACACAGTCTGTTTCATGACTCCTCACCACCTTCTACCCTCTCTTTATACAGGTATTTTCAAGGTTCTACAACATTTCAGAAAGCAATAATCCGTGTAGACAGTAGTTCAGGTACCCAGCCATCCTGCTTTAACAAGGTAATCTAGGAGGATAATCATTCTTTGCTTCCATTTTCACCTCTCATTGCAGGAAAACGAGCTACTCCACAGGAACTGCAACCCAAAATACACACGTACTCCAGTTTACCTCGGTTAACACATTGCACACACAAAGCCCTTCAAAACACAGCATTATTTATCAGACAGCCTGACTTGAAGAAGCACCTCTGACTGGGTCAGCCAGCTTGGCTCCAGTAGAATTCACCTGTGCTGCACAAGATTTGCATCCTGCCCAAACATTCACAAAGGGAAAGAATATATAGGTTTTGCACCAGCCAGCAGGTCTGGCTGGCAAACCACTATAACTACATGCATTTAATCCACTGATTTCAGGGTGATAATGTGCTTGAGATAAGAGGGAAGAAGTAAAGGGAGGAAATAGTGCAGAGATTAGAGACCCAGATTGGAAACTTCCATTCACCAAAATCAGTTTTAGCATTGCCTCCTGCTTTCTACAACCAAAACATCAGCCTTTGTTCTCTGTATGTCTATAAGCTACCTTCTGTACAACCAGGCCTTTAAAAATAATATTATTAATAATAATAATAGGATAGGAGTGATGCAGATGGTGAACTACATGTGTTCTGTGACAAGACATTAACAGTTCAGGATGAAAGCTGTAGGGAGCTCCATCTAAGGGTGTTAATTTCAGTGATAATATAAGCAACTAGAGAGGCATAAATATACCATACTTAATATATTAATGCCAGGACACCAGACACACCTTTTCATAAGAGCCCTCCAATTAAAGATTGGAATGCATTTTGCAAAGACAAATTCTGATTTCAGGTTACAGACACACATTTCTTACTGCTGTTAGTTATGGAGGTCCCATTCACAGCCACATAAATAAATGCTGAGTTTGCCTTGTTTGCAAAAGACAAGAAAAGAAAGATCTACTATGAAAGTCAGTCTAACATAATGCTGCTAATCCCAAACTGACAAGAGGCTCCAAGATAGCCAAGAAGTGGTAACTGCATGGGAATGCAACAAAGTGATGGTAAGGAAAACAACAGGCATTATCTCAGATTACACATTTTCTACTGTATTTTTAGTGCATGCACAGTGTAATTGTGACTGAATCAAATATTGTTTTTCTTTATTAACCCTTCAGCTTTACAAATCAGGCAAAGAAAAAAAGACAGGGTATAAACTCCTTCCCTTCAGTCCCCTTCCACCTCCCACTCTATTCTGAACTGCAGATGAAGTTTCCCCCAGTTCTCGTGGAGCAGGTGCCACTAACAAATCAGAACACAACCCAGTAAGATCCAGCATGTCCCCCTCCATAATTTTATTGCTGGCTTAATTAGAAATGAAAGTACCTTCTGTGTGAGATTCCTCTTGCACATGAAGAAGAAACTCCTCCAGTTTCCACCTATAGCCTACAACACCATTGTTCCCCTGTTGCTTCAGAAATCAGGACTGGAATGGCTTTGGTCTGAAATTTCTTGTTTTTGTACAAGCCAGGAACTCTTGTCCATTTTAAAGGAAAGATAAAAACAGAACGTCACATCCGCCTGACCCTCAAGACAATAGATTAAATTGCTATCATGGAAATCAGCAGCCTTAATTGCCAGAATGGTACAATGAGGGGAAGCAGTTTTTAAAACTTACATGACAGATAAGTCTTTGAAATCCATTTTGCATGTGTATGTGTGACAAATCTCACTGGTTGAGCCAATAGGCAGCATATTTATGTGACAGACTATTGTTAAAGAGGAATAGTAGGATGCTCCATACCTCAAAGACCACAGAACCAGGTAGTATTTTTTTCCTACAAACAACTGCCATAAAGGAGAAAAAAAGAAAGAAAAATTCAGAGCTAGTAATGACCTGGCTCATTCTCTAGGTACAAACACATTTGAATTCTGCCACATTCTATCAGATCAATTCATTTGGTCCTTGAAATGTTGATGGGGGTACCCTCTGGAACAACAAGTGGTAACAAGTTAATCCTGCACTTACTTGTTTGCAGAGTGGGCACAAGTTTTATGGGCACATGTGCAGCACTGAGAAGAAAAATGCAGAGCAGATGACATCTTACTTTACTTTCCATGTATTATTTTCAATAGCAATTCATATTTTCAATAGTAATTCATATTTTCAATGAACAAAGGGGTTAGGAGGCGACACATGCCGTTGACTGGGAGGTGTTCTCTCATCTTGGGTCCAGCTGCCACATCTCAGCAGGTCCTTCATACCTTTGAGAGCCTAAGCATGAGTGATCCCACACAGATGTTCTCCCTTTCATGATAGGAAAGCCAGTATTACTCATGATATGGGGAATAAGATCTATCCCCATGGTCACTTAGCTTCTCAGGTTTAATCCTTTCAGTCCCTGAGCCCCACATAAGTCACTTAATTTGGTAACTTCCCCTTGCAAATCCAAATCCAACAGGCCTTTGATTCACATTTCTTCATTTCACTCTATCTTGTATGTGTGAAAGTCCCTTGAAAAAGTCCTTAAAAACAGAAGCATTGCTGGTTCTGGTCTGTAGAGATCTCTTATCGTTGTTACAAACAGCAGCCAATTACTGAACAACACTGGGCTGTTTAGTCTGTAATGGGATGGATGGCCCAGGTCTTCCTTTATTAGATTTTGTGCCACTGCCTTCACACCCTGACAAGCTGAAGGCCAAGCAAGGGACAAAGCAAAAGTCTGAGCCTATCAAAAGGTGCTTTGGAGAGAAACAGGCTGCAGAAGGACAGGTTACTGAACCTGGACTGAGCCTCTGAAGATCTCGAGCCCTCCTCTACATGAGGGGACATTTTGTGTCTTGCACTGCCAGTGTCTAATAGATGGTTCAGATAAACTAGACATCAAGACACATTTGAAGTGTCTGAGGGAGCTTGGGAAACATAACAGAAAATTAATTAGACAGACACACAAAGAACAAGCTTCCTTTTCCCCTCCTGGCTCTTTGTCCTCTTAAAAAAAAAAAATGGTAATTAAAGAATGCATTTATTGGCTGATATCCAACAGAACGTTTAGTGGTGCTTGGGTAGATCTGAAATGCTATTTTCCAAATAGTACACCTGAGACAGAGGAGAAAATACATAAACAACTATGCATTGTTGTCAAAAGAACATCTATAGTCCATTTTTGGAATAGCATAGGAAGTACTTCTGAGAAAAATTATCCCTAATACTGCTTTTCATTGCTTTGTTCAAATATTAGTTTGCATGCAACAAGTCCATGAGAGAACACACACTTGTCACGGAGTTTGTTACACAAACAAATACATAAGTGCCTGGATTATAAAACCTGCAGTGCTGAGTGTAGGAACAGTGATGAAACACGCAGGGCCAACAACATACAGGGCTGAACAACACCAAAACAGCCAAAATAAACCACGAAGATTTCAGCCTGATCCCGGCCCTGTGTAAGTATGTTGAGTTGAGGTATTGTACTTAATTTCTGCAGGCAATGGCATTGATTGGTTTTTATGAGGTCTGAAAAAGTGTTCTTGGCATCTTGAGTAAAGTGAACTCCCCGATGCACACAAAAATCAAATGAAGGATGGAAATGTAGGAAAAGACAGAAAAACAAAAGATAAAATCATGATTAGAGGTAGGAAGCAACTTCCCTGAAAGGGGAAGAAATTCCTAATCTTAGAAAAGTCATTGAAAGAACAGACGAGGAGCACCTATCCCATCACAAACAGCACAGAGAAGTTAAGTAGGAAATAAGTGCTCATCATTTCTCCCGGTGTAAAGGCTGTGAGCAAGCAACAAAATTTTCAGGGAGTTGCCTTTAAAGCACAGAACTAGAAGGTCTCAGCATAGGTTACTATGTCAAAAAAAAAGTCAAATTAATGAAGGGCTACTCCATCACAGGGATGGACCAAACCTCAGGGATCAAATGATGAATCAGAGAGAGCTTGTGGCTTAGAAAGTCTTTACCTTACTGAGTATTAGATAAAGAAACATTCTTTCTTATAACCTTTTCCTAAGCAATGCTGCTAGCCACCAAAATCCCACCTTTTGGTAAAAAGAAAAAAAAAATACCAAAAACCACAACACCAAAAACCAACCAAAAAACAACAAACAAACGAAAACCCCACAACCAAGACATATTTCTTTATCCTGTCCCAGGCTACAAGAAGGTCTGTTTCAGTGTTTTTTCACAACTGAGTTTCACGTTGACTTTCCCATTAGTGACCCACCAGTGAAACTCAGCATAAGCAGCAACGAATAAGCCAAAAGCAAGAATAATTGCAAACACTTCTGAAAATAAGAGCATCTCATAATAGTTCCTGAAAGTTTAGAAAAGTTTCTTCTGCATTCCCTCTTACCTTTCCCATGCCCAAGGAGGAAGAAAAGAGAAGAGGGGAAAGATGGGGAGAGAAGGAGAAAAAAAAAAAGGGGGGGGAGAATAAATCAAAAATATCCACACAGGAGGATATCAGTTGGCAAAGTCCACATAACCACATATTTGAACTTTTTTCTTTGGAATATTTAGGCTACTGTACTCACTGGGGAAAAAGCCAAGGTAGATGCACAAAGCACACTAGTACCAAAATGGAGTATTGATCTTCCCCATGCAGAAAAATCCTTGGATGAGATTTATACTCCATCATTTTTCATTGACACATTTTAAGGGCATAAGTAAGGGCAGGGGAAATAAATCAGATATTCAAGAGGAGGAAAACAGCCCTAGTGGCTGAAACAGCAAACTTAATATGTCCCAGCAGTGCAGATGGTACCAGGAGTAGGGGATGATCATGTGGGCTGCCCTGCCCATGTCCCTGAGTAGCGCTGGAGCAATGGAAAGATGGATAATAGCCAAACTGTGTCACAACAAGAAAGCTGGAGCCACCATCCGTCCCTCTGTCAGCTGCACACAACAGTGTAAAATAAATTTCAGCAACAAGCAGCAAAATAAATGTCTTTGAAGGGCAGGGGGGTTGGAACTACATCATCTTTAAGATCCCTCCCAACCCAGGCCGTTCTACAACTCAGAAATGCCCAGAAATTCTATTTGAAAAACTAAACAGTGCCATTGGCTCTAGTCCCATATGAATTCCGGGGCATTAGTGCATTTTGGGGGTCATCTGTGCTCAGTTCCTTTTCCTGGCACAATAAATGATGGGTAGTTTAAAGATTGATACCTCTCAGAGAGGACAGGAGGCACCAATCACCCACATTTTGCATTTGAAAACCCTCAGCCTCCGGACATCCTTCCACACACTGGGAAGTTCACAAGGCAAACCAAACACTTGCTATGTCCTGACTGGGCAGCCCAGCAGGGAAGGGCATTATTCAAGGTAATCCTTCTTACTACCGGTTTAACTCCTCCCCTGGTGGCAAACAGCTGGGATTTCCAATTTTACAGCCTTTCCCAGGGTTGTATTTTGAGTCATCGGAGCCAAAAGGACCTCAGGCCCTTTGGTGCTACTCTTCAGCATAGCTACCAAATCACCAGGCTACAGACCTGGCAGGTAGCAGTACAATGATTCTACAACATCTCCAGGGAGTAAGAATTATCCTGTTGAGAGATCTTCAGCTGGTGCCAACCGGTGCTGCTCTGCTGAAGTCAGTGGCACTACTTTACTCTGTGCTTGCTGAAGAGCCACAAATTTGCATTACATTACAAAGAGTTACCAGAAACTGAACGGAAGGGCAGGGAAGAGATTATTTTTCTCCTGGTTATGGATAATTTATCCCTTATGTAAGTTAGGCATTGCCTTGATACACCTCTAACTGTACCTTCTAGACACCAACCAGTCTCAGCATTCCCAGGAAGGGTGTGCTCCTGTGGCAGAACAGCACAGCCTGGGAGGGGATTGCCCATTTTCAGTCTCCTCCTCTAAGGGTTTGGAAGCAGTTGCTCACTGCTCTCTCCTTCTGCTTGTTAATGTCTTAAATCTCCACCCCTGGGTTGAAAATTTTCTGCATAAAGAGAGTCAAACAAGGCAAATTCAACTATTTCCTCAAGTGTGGTTTTTCTATTTTTCTGCCTCGACCTCCCAGCTACTCAAAACTCCAGTCTTACTGGTTTACACGGTGTATTTACAGGTGTGAGGTCTTCCAAGCAGGGTACACAATACATACGTGATATTCACTTTACCAAGTCCACAATTAACTCTGTGGGATGTTTTGTATCCATGTAGCCTGTTCCAGACAGAGCAAACATTTCAGCATCCTTGTCATAACTGACATCAGACACTAATCAGTCAACCACCACAACATCACCATCAGGCTGCTGAATACAAAAAATACATGCAGTGTGAGGGAATTTTCCCAATAATATAATAGGAGAAAATGAGAGCCTGAATTGTGCAGCATGATGTCATGCCAATTTTCAACCCCCCACGCTTTAAAAGCAGTTAATCCCTCTCTCCGGGATTAAATTTGTCCAAATGCATGGCTGCTAAAAGGTCTTTAGCTGAAACCATGAAAATAATTACCAACTAACACTTCTAGGCTGCAGATCTGTAAAACAGGTGCAGTAACAATTCACCTTGTGACACTATATATACACTACAATAATTAATTACTACATTAGGCAATCACTCTCAGATACACACCAATATCTCCAAATCTTATTTATACGAAAGATGTCCTTAGTTGGTCTTTTAACTGGAATATCCGAGGTTTGATCAAGCACCAGGAATGGTTGCATGTGCAAATATACATCAGTTTATACACACACTCGCATAAATCCACCAATTACATTGGTGTTGACAGGTGTTAATATACTGTGAAAGAAGGAGAAGTAAACAGGAACAGCCAAAAGACAGGAAATATCCTCTTAATGTGGGTAGATAGATGAAAAAAAATAGAGGAGAAAAGCCTTCTTTCTCATATGTGTGTGTGTTCTTACAAATAATGTCTGGATTTGTAGGTTCTTATAGCTAAATGTCTTGATTTTGTACCACCTATCTTGTAAGTATCTGTGATTTTGCTCCTAAAACTCAATTGCCCTTCAGTATAAATCCACTTATTATTTCAGCAGTTATGGCAACTGAAACAAGAGCTACAGTTTTCCAGATGAGAATTAAACAGCCTGAGTGGCTATTTTCACAGAGTGAGGCCTTGCCATAACAGAAGGGAGCAAACACAGACTCGGTGCTGCTGCTTTGAGTAGCTATTTCATCCCTCTCCCCCCTTCTGTAATAAGACAGAAACAATACTTTGTGTATTTGCATCACAAGTGTGTCAGCACGGATAAATTAATTAACGTCTTCTTGCTCCACGCACAGGGCTGGTCTAAGGTCCCAGGAGAGTTACTAATTATGAAGTTTACTAATGATAGACTTCCTGAGATGCTGCTGCATGAGCACAGGTTTCCATCCAGGGTCACAACAAACATCTCTGCACTGCCCAACTCAGACAGCATCCAGAGCCAGCTGGAGCTTCTGTGTTCAAGGCTGACCCCTGTAGGTTTGTCCCAAATTAATTATTTTTCAAACTAGAGCAGCACCAGGGTTCATTCAACATTTCAACACAAATGTTAGCAAACTGTTATGACAATGCCAAACCACGTTAAAAATGCATGCTGTAACTCGGGTTTCTGTTGGCTCAGTACATTAGTGAAAACTTCAGAAACACCTCACCACGCTTTCTCCACATACCTGCCCCGACAGCGAGTCCAAGGCAATTCTCCACCATACACTTATTAAGTCAAATCAACTGAGCTCCCAGGTTGACTCCCTGAAGTGCATTTTTCCCCATTTTTAATGGTTTTCATGACTCATCTCTAACTCTGTCCAGAAACCAGAACTAGAGCCAGGTTTAAATATCTAACAGTGCTGCTGTTCCTAGAATGCAAAATTGCTCATATCCCTCCCTCCCCCACCAGCACCTTCTACCAGCTCACCACTGGTAGAAGCTCACTTTAAATAGCATAAAGCAGAGATAAATGTCATCATACTCTACCAGAAACAAACCACCTCAGAAGGATAATTATCATTCAGCAATATATAATTAATGTGATGAGCACTCAGTTGTTGTTGAGTTTTCTAGTCACCCAAATGAGGTGCCTAAATATGTTGTATTAATACAATTTTCCAAAGTTGTGATCTCACTAAATATTTCTAAGGTTTGTTATACATGATCTGTTTTTCCTAAAGCCACCAAAATTCATAGAAAGTTCAAGTAGCATAATGTCTACCCAGATCCTTTCACGTTAAGTATAGATTATTTGGCCTTGTCAGTTTAAAATATCCAACATGAATTTACAACGATGTTTAGCAAGATTGTAGATGTTTGCTGCCCTCATAAGTAATGAAAAAAATCGTCACATCACTTCCTGATGAAAAGTTATTTTTACATAAAAACAGGTTACATTAGTGCTGTCAAAGTACAGCTGGCCAGAAATACCAGTAAGCAAGGGGAACCTTATCCATTAAAATATTTCTTCCATTAATTCCAACTTTGCTGGGATTTCAACTGTCATATATCTACATGAGTTTCAATCACTATCTTCACATTGGCCTTCACTTAATTAAATATTTATACATGCTTTCAGCCTTGTTGATTTAAATATTTTTTGAATATGGGCTAAAAAAAAGGAAATTTCTCTGACTAAATATTACTATACCCTTTCTAGTGTCAGGAAACTTCTGCACAAAAAACAGTTGTAAAAGACTGAGTTTAGTGCTATGAATTAAACTGAATTGCAGAAAGATGCCAGTTCCCATTGAAGAATAGGGGGTTTCTGAAAATCTTCACTAGGAAGAGTGACCTTGGTCCCCAGGACTAAAATTTTGCCCTAGGGAAGATATTACAATGCATCAAGTGGAGCCAAGATTTTACCTTAAATGCTTATTTCATTTTCTTAATCACTTTTGAAAAAGAAAGGGTGTGATTTTAACTCACTTCTATAATGGTGAGCAAGAAACAACTCTAATAATAAGCAGATGGTTAAGACAAAAATCCCGTGTTCCTGTTTCTGAAATGCTGATTTACCCCAGTACAAGACAGAGCATGTTACTCATTGTGGAGGACAATTAAGTCGCAGAAACATTCACTGTTCCTTGTGAACAACTGGCACCATTATGTGACCAACAAATCTGTGTCCTATGCACATTCCTTACCACCACCCCTCTTTTTCCTGCAGTCATCTAAGATAAACACAAAGGATGAAAAAAGAAAAAAAAAAGGGGGCAAAACCCTCAGATTTTCCTCTAGTTCCTGGTTTCCTTCTTCACATATTGGGATCGAGTACATATCCTAAAATCACAAGACATCAACAACAATACAAGAACTATGAAATTCGAGAATAGTAATTGGTTCTCTCTCATATGCCTTTTGATTTTTTTCTAACATCCAAGATTAGCATTTATAAGATTTTCTTCAGACACAAGAAGGGTATGTTTCTGAAACATACTTCAAGATAAAAAAAGCTGAGATATTCACAAGAACTCCCAATCCCCACATTTAGCATTCAAGTAAAAGATAAAACTGTCCAAATACTATAAATTTCCAATATATCATCAAGCAAGTTGACAATGCAGATTAGAATCACAGAATATCCCGAGCTGAACAGGATCCACAAGGATGATCGAGTCCAACTCCTAGCCCTGCACAGGACAACCCCAAGAATCCACCATGTCCCTGAGAGCGTTGTCCAAATGCTCCTTGAGCTCCGTCAGCCTTGGGGCTGTGCCCAGTGCCCAACCACCCTCTGGGGGAAGAACCTTTTCCCAATATTCAACATAACCCTCCATGACACAGCTCCAGCCGTTCCCTCGGGTCCTGTTATTGGTGACCAGAGAGATCAGTGCCTGCCCCTCCTATGCCCCTCATGAGGAAGCTGCAGATGCTGTGAGGTCTCCCCTCGATCTCTTCTTCTCCTCACACGCTCCTCAGCCGCTCCTCACACGGCTTCAAATCAAGGCCCTTCACCATCTTCACAGCTTCCTTTGGACACTCCCTAATGGCTTCATATCTTTCTGATATTGTGGTGCCCAAAACTGCCCCTATGTTGCAGGTGAGGCCACCCCAGGTCAGAGCAGAGCGGGACAATCCCCTCCCTGGCCCGGCTGGAGATGCTGTCCCTGATGCCCCCAGGACAGGGTTGGCCCTCCTGGCTGCCAGGGCACTGCTGACTCGTGTCCAACTGGCCACTAAGCAGGACCCCCAGGGCTCCTTCCAAGCACTGTTTTCTCATTCCCTAGTCTGTCCGTACATCAGGGTTGCCCCATCCCAGGTGCAGAATCTGGCACTTCCCCTTGTTGAACTTCACAATGTTCGTGATTATCCAGCCCTCTGATTTGTTGAGGGCTCTCTGCAGGGCCTCCCTGCCTTCAAGGGAATCAACAGCTCCTCCTAATTTAGTTAATCAGCAACCTTAGTTATTCCTTCACGTCCTCTGTCTAAGTCATTTATGAAGATGTTGAAGAGAACTGGTCCTAAGGTGGAGCCCTGTGGAACCCACTAGTGACCAGTCACCAGCCTGATGGAACCTCAATCACTGTAACTCTTTGTGCTTGACCCATGAGCCAGTTGTTCACCCATCACATCACACTGGAGGTGATGGACAGAGAGAGAGTGTGTGTGTGTCTCTCCCACTGCACTGTTCCTAAAACTATACCCTCTAAGTTTGACTTGATCCAAATAAAACATGGATCAAGTAGTCCAATCTTTTTCTATTTGGAATTGGGCAAGAACCATGCAAAACTGCATCCTAATAAAAGTTTAGTTTTTCAAGAGCCTCCAAGCTGACAGCTACCTTGGGCTCAATATTTTAAGGGCCCATTTCCAAAGGCTTTATCTTCAGAACAACAACAAAAAGACAGTATCTCCTGTGCTTGCTTAACAAAATCCTGGTCATAAACCGTTCAAAGCACAAAACAGTTAAAAATTAAGCTTACTTTCTGCATCAAACAAAAGTAATCAGAACCTATTCTTTTTTCCTTCTCTTGCTTAGTAGAAAAATGAATGGTATTTAGAAGGAAAGTGCCTGAAGGTATTTGCAAGCATGAATATACCTGCATTTTTTTCTTTATTTGCTTTTTACTTTTGTTCACATCCTTCTCCTGTTTCAGACATAGAAACAATTCTGGAAGTCCTTGGGCTCCAGTGCACAGGTAAGTGAGCTATTGATCCCAGCAGTCTGACATGCTCCATGGGAGACGAGATTCATGGATGGATGTACCTTCTCAGGAAGGTTAAGGCAGATTTTATAGCATATATGAGACTGGCAAAAGCCAGGTTTAATTTGAAGCCAGTGGGCTGAGAAGAGACTGTAGCAGCCCAGAGGAAATAAAGGGTCCCACCACAGAGACAGAGTGAAGCAAAGTGATCCTTAATTACAAGGGCACACAGGTTTTCATAGGGTATTGAGGGAACTTGCCAGAAGGGAAGGCGGAACCAGGGAGGAGCATGCTAAACAGGGACACATAAGGGAAAAAGGGGAGGGTCTTAACCATAAATGGTGAGACACAACTATATAAGGAATAATCAAATAAGGAAATGCCACGTTCCAGCAACTGGGAGCCAATCTGAAACAAGGGAAAAAGTAAGGGCACAGAACAAGGGTGAATTTCTACATAAATGAATAAAAGGCGTACATTAAAAGGTATAAAACACAATGCCTTAAAGCATATGCTTAACATAACGTCCACACAGCTCTAATATTCATTTGAAGGTGGTAAAAGTGGTGTCTTCAGGAGTTCCCCAGATTTCATTTACTGTCTCTTGTTCAAACTTCCACATTTCATAGCTGTCAGGATTTCAGTTCTCCACAGGAGACTACACCCACCTTTCAGACCTGGTGTTCAGGTGCTTTACCATGGTAGTTGCAATGTCTTTCTTGCTCTTTCCCATTTCACCTTCCAACAGAGGGCATGAAATCATCTTCAGTCACATTTCAACTGGAAAATGAATGGCAAAGGTTTCCAAAAGCTAGCTCACATTTTGCTTTAATACAGACTTTTTAATTAACATGCTGTGACATAAACTTCTTTTACACACATTTATCTTTCCATTTATGTCATGGTAAAGATAGCTAAGATTGTATATAATGTATTGTAGTATTTATTTGTACAGTTATTGTGGTGCCTGGAAAACCCATCTCACACTGGGTTGAGATGTGGGAGGGGGGGCTTGGACTAGGGAATTGGATTTTAGGGCTCTCAAACCATGACATTTTGTTTCCTTGTACCCCTGATTTAGGAAACACATTCCAGGTCACATCACTTTCAGACTCTCAGGGGATAGGAGGTAGAGATGCACAGGAGGTACTGCCATAGCAGGTGCCACACTAATTGCACAAAGACAACTCTACAGCAATTACAGTGATGGCAGAAGTGACAAAACTGATTCCAGGGAGATATTTTTCCCCGCTCACAAGTCACAAACATCCACTATTTTAACGAAAACTGCAAGCCATAAACTAAACCACAAGAAGTTCCACCTCAACATGAGGAAGGATTCCTTTACACTGAGAGTGGCAGAGCACTGGAACAGCTGCCCAGGGAGGTCGGTCGTGGAGTCTCCCTCTCAGAAGACATCCCAGACCCACCTGGACGCATTGCTGTGTCACCTGCTCCAGTGTGACAGTGATTGCACAGACCCACCGGATTGAGTTCAAGCTGGCAAATCGTTTACTGATGGTGGAGCACACATTTATATGGCCCTCAATGACATCGGAGGTTACCTAACCACAGAGCACGTGCTGCTTCCCCAAGGATCATTCTGGAGCCCATCCACTGGGCATGCACAGTCCAGCACTTTCTTCGGGGGTCTGCTGTGGAGACTACATTTCCCATCCTTCCGTGCGACATTCTTCCTGTAAAGAGTTAAACCCTTTCCCCACACTCCAGGTGACCCCGCCTTGGCAGGGGGTTTGGACAAGATGATCTCCAGAGGTGCCTTCCAATCTGAACTATTCTATGATTCTTTGATGTGTAGAACCATCAATTACTCTATGCAGGAGAGCGGCAAAAACAGAATAACTTCTCTGTAAGTAAAAAAAAAAAAACAAACCACATTGAAAATGTTTTATATCTATTATAAAACATATTATAGCATAGGCATTCCTTTGGGAAAACAAAAAGAAAGAAAAATACCTTTCAATTATTTAAAACACTGCATTCTAAATCAGGAACAGAGTCACATCTTGTTCATTAAAAGACAACATGAAACATAATTCTCATAAACACACACTGCTTTTCTTCCAGACTCAAAAGCATCAAGCCAATTACATATATCTAAAACTGCAAATGCATCCCACAAGACGTGTTTTATTTATAAAGAGGAAAGAAAAATACTTCCATTTTAGACCCGTAGGAGTACCTACAAGACTAGTCACAGACCAGTGTCCCACTACAGTAAGTGCTGTCCAAACACAGAACAAAATACTCTGGCCAAACCAAAGCATCAGCAGGAAGACCACAGAAAGAACACTTGAATGAGGAAGTTATGCTGAAAAAATTTTACATATCACTGAGTTGACCTTGGGAATTTACTAGCTTTAGAAGTAAAGTAAGTTTTAAATATTTTAACACTACTTCCAGCTATTTGTAGCTTCAGTCTAAAACCTGTAGCTCGAGTTAGAGCAAAAAGGCCTGTTTAGAGAAGACAAACCAAAGAAAGCATTCCCCAAAGAAAAGCTGTAAAGTACTAAAGCCTGAATTTCCAGTAACTAGAACTACAGTGTTACAAACATGGGCTAAACCACAGATTTAATCCCGCCAGAGACTGAAAAACATCAAGCTGCCATATTTAAGCACCAGAAACCAACTTGTATGACATGTTATTATTATGTCCAAATCTGTGCTCCATGAAATTGTGGAAGGGCTCTGTCCTGAACTGGTGGTTCTGGGGCACTGAACTCAAGTTTATTATGAGCTCCTGCCCGTGGGACCAGGCTCTTCCAAATTTCTGGCCTCCTGATTGACGGCTGGGGATTAACAGCACTGAAAAGTAAAATTCAAAATTTCCTAAGGAGATGTATTTTAAGCTTGTTTTTCATCCTAGTTTAAACCTTACTTATATACATATTTTAATATATATTTAATTCTTTGGCCCCTTTTGACCAAATCATGTTATCTTCATGTTTCATGAAGATAAGCAACTTTGGTGGAATGGGAAATACTGTCCTCAGCAAAAGAAAAACTGAAGCACCCACTCAAGCAATTACCAGCATTGCCTCAGCTACAAACCAGTCAATGGTTTTTCCCTGATGGTAGTTTGTAAATAAAGGAGGGGTATTTAACTCCACTATCATTCCCAACATTATTTATATATGTATAGACATATTTTTTTAATGTGCCATCTGGAAAATCTGGCATGGGATTTGCAAAGTTGCTGTCCTGCCTCCTGGTGAAAAGGCAGAAGCTCAAAGTATGGGAATTCCCATTAGACCTGTAAAACTCCACAATCTGGTGGTAACTGAGCTAACTGGGAAAAAACATTTTTGCCATTTAGAAAATTTTTCATTTCCAAAAAGTTTTCATCCCCATTTGGGAGGCTTCCTACATATCCTACATCCCCCACTACCTAGGAGTCTAATGAACCTGTGGGCTGAAAAAAAGGAATTAGGGCAAGGGGGCAGATTGATATCTGAACCACAAGTACCACAGGCACATCACCTCTTCTGATGATCTAGAATTTTCCATCAATAATGTTAGAAAGCCTCTGACCAGCTGTATTGAAAACTCAGGAGCCACAGCTCCTGTCAAACAGTACCACAGTGCCCCTTCTCATCAATTAATTTGCTCAACAGGTAATGCACCAAGAGAACAAGGAGGCTGTTTGAAGGACTTTTGGTGGGGACAAAGGAAGGCTTGTGAATTTACCCAGAAATGCCACTCAACCAGGTAGGAAGATAAATCCTACACGGATGTTCTGGATAGAATAATGCTCAGAGCAGTTCTCAGTCTGGTTTTATCCAGTTGCTGCTGAACAGAACAGGAGCTGAGCAGTTCAGTGACATAAAAGAATGCAAATACTACTCACATCATTTATCCTGACAGAGACTAAAAAGTGTGATGGCAGATCTGCTCAGACCACCACCCTACGAGGGTGCCCATAAAGAGCAAAACAGGGCCTTGATGGTGGCTTTGACTGCAGAACTGCCAAGGACATGGCCAATATTGGTTCACTAATTATTGTGCCTCTCCTGTCTCTCTTTTGTCTCATCTTTTACACACACTGCAAACTATTTGGAGCTGGCACCTTCCTGCTATTCTCAGTTTGTGCAGCACGTATAGTGAGGTGCACAACTCTTGTTACAAATAGCATCGGCACCACCTCACCGGGGGAAAAACAAAACAAAACAAACCAAAAAAAAAAGGTCAAAACTGAGCTCTACCACATGCACTGAACTTGTTGAGTGTAAGCCCATGGAATGGAGGGAAGGTAAAACCTCGGAAAGTGATGAAAGACACATTCATACCTAGGCTAGAGTTTACAGCCATCAAGGAGCTAATCTCACAACTGACATAAATCCTAGTCTAGACAAAGCTTTATACACTGAAAGGAGTAAAAATACTCCTTTGATGCAATGGCATCAAATACAGCTTCACACCCTTCTGTAGTGAAGGTTGAGACCATTTAGCTCAGGCTAGAGAAGATTTTAAGCACCAGAGATTCATGCTGGCTTCCACTGCCTTTTCAACACACCACGTAAGTTCAGAGCCCCTCAGATACAGGCCTACGAAGCCCACGCCAGTTATTTGCAAAGGTTATTTTGCATATTTGTGTCCCAACTGATGCCACAGTTGGTGAGCTACTGCCCCATAGTGAGAACACGATAGTCCTCAACGCTGCTTTGCAGAAGTCCCTCACAACCTCATGCACCAGGTCAGTCAGTCCCCCTGATTCTTGCTCCCTCCGTCCGTTTCAAGCATTTTACATATCTTAGGATGCCTCACGCAGAAAAGAACAGAAAGGGTGTTGCACTAATCAAGAAGAGGGAGTGCAGCAGATTAAGAGATAGTAAGGAACAAGCACGCAGCCAAGGCACTCCAATTCCCAGTCACTGCCAGGAAGCCAGACTCCAAAATATTCAGCCAGGGCTAAAGGAGCATTCTGAAAAATTACTTTTAAAAAATTGCACACATCTTTACAAAATAGTCATTGTTAAGAATCCTTGTTCACTGAAGGTAAGGATGTGCAGCAATAACTTGTTGTCAGTGCTAAAGAAATCTCCAGAACCCAGAGACTAACAAGGTAAGGCACTATAAATGCAAACTGCTGAGAAGTGAGAAATGCAGAGTTAAAGGCTGCTTTGTGAGAAGGTGGATACTTTAAATCCATCCTGCTTGATGCAAAGCAGGAATAAATCTGCACTTCTCTTGCTGTTGTTACAGAGGCTGCCCAGCAATTACTCCTGCCTCCAGAATAAAACATTTCTACCACAGTAAGGGCAGAGGACAGAGCAGGAGGCAGCGTGGTCAGTGCTGTGGTGAGTCCAGCTGTGTTCACTGGCACAGGGAGGAAGAACAAGGCCAGAGGGGGATGTGTGTATCTTCCAAAATGCAAACATGCAGTGTTTCAGGAGAAGTTATGTTCTGAAAGCTTTCACCTGTCAGATGCCAGGACTTCCCTCCCTGCCACCCCAGCTACCCTGCTCTTCAGCACATGTATCATTACTCTTCTGCAACTTCTGTTGCCATAGAACCAGTCTTGCTGTGGTTTGTATCTTGGCAGATCTTCAGATAGGAGGAAAACATCCTTTCTGGCAGGCACAAGCCCCTGCAACATCATGAGACCAAGTACAGCAAGGGCCAGATTAAATCTGAGGTTTATTAATACTGACTTTGGGCAAAGGCTTTACTCAATATACAATACTGACTTTTCCAGCTCAGGATGTGTTAGGGTGAGGTTGCTCTCAAGCATGACTATATTTACTATAATCCCAGATCACATGCTGGTGTATTAAGATAAAAATGTCTTTGAACTTTTAAATTTACTTCCCTGGATTTTTTTTGGTACTTATTCAGCACTGGTACTAGTATCACTCTGATAAGAAAAAGCAGGTTACATTATTCTAACTGTGCAAATACAATTCAAACTTTTTCTGGGGAATATTTTCTATGCACTTTAAAGTATGGAGTTCTAAAATGATAAGAACACACCTGGATTTGCATCCAGCAGAAAAAACACCTACTGGGCTGCTGCTGGCTGTGCTGAGGAGCCCTTGAAATGAAAACAAACCAACCACAAATCACACTAATGGGAAGGCTGTCACTTCTGGATTCAGTCCTAGAAATGAAATATAATAGGAGAAAAGAAATATTGGCTTTAGTCCCAGATACAAAAAGTAAATCATCAGAGAGCAGAGAATGACATTCCTCTCCTCCCCTTCATCCCAAACCAGACATCAGATTTATCGACACGAGTAATCAGAAACTTTCCCACCTCCTGACAATCCAACTTAAAAAAAAATTGAGAAAAGGAAAAACCAAACCCAAACCACAACAAACAGAACAGCTGTATATGGAGACTACACATATCTATCATATCTATTAAATACATGATACAATTACCTACAAAATCAGGAATCTCAGTTCAGCTGTAAATTTCCACAGTTTCCTTGGAGTGGGGAATGTTACACACAGAAGGTATTTTGTGAAACTATTTACATCTATATATTTATGTATGTGTATACATGTATAGGTAGATATAGATAAATGTCTGAGGACTGAAGTATTCTCAGTTTCCTGACCTGGTATCTCAAGCTTCCCCCTCAGGTGCACGGCCACAGACTTTAAAAGGACTAGAACATATTAAATGGCAAAAATCCTGGTAATAATATCCAACACAAATATCATATCATTGCTGTGGGGCTTTTAGCTTTATTTTTGTATTATCTAACCCCAGGTTTGAGCCCACATTCCATGAAGCCTCAGTAGGATCAAGCACTTGGACAACACATATTTAGACACTAAAACTAATGGCCTTGAATTACAAGTGGAGACTTTTTGAAATATGCATTTCTAATCCAGGTACTCAAAGAGGATGTGGGACTTTCCTAAAAGCTTTGCTACCAAGTGGCAGCTGAGCAGTGGAAAACCCAGCTTTCACACGGTTGTTAGTTCTGTGGTCAGAGAAGAATAGCTGTGTACTCAGCTCCCAGAGCCTTCTGAAGAATATATTCCAGTCCTCCAGAGCTCTGGTATCTGGCAAATCTTCAATATCACATACTTGATGACTATCCTAGTGTGCTCCAGGATAATGCTGAATTATGAACCCAGCCCTTTGCACAAAGTGTTCCCGTGTTTTCTTTTCAAAAGACTTCCCTCCTCCACCCAGAAAGTTAAAGAAGCGATTCAAGCCCTGCTGTGGTAACACCAAGTCTGTGTTTTTAGCTAAGAGGAGGGCAAAGCAGGGAGAACAGAAGTTTACAGGGAAAAAGAGGGACAAATCAGCAGCCCTGATGAGAAGTTAGAGCCCAGGCCACATGGAAAAATCTGTGCCTCTCATCCTTTCCATATAAAGGATTGAGAGCAAAATGTTCAGGAAATGACAGTGCTCACGTCAGAGATGATTCGAGAGAAGCATGAGTCCTGAGGAAACAAAAGAATTCAAGGTAAGCAAATATGCAACAAAGTTTAAGAAAAATAGATTTAGAAAAATAAAACAATCAAATGGATCAACAATCAGATGGACCTTGGCCTGAGTGCTGCCCCTTAGAGGCTGAGTGACACTTGTTATGCCCTAAACTGCAACCTCAAGCCATATCCACAGGGTGTATTATTTTAATTTCAAAAGATACCTTTCAAACACCTCTTTCTGATAATTTTTCATTACTTGCTTTGGAATAATAAAGATACTTGGCAAAATCTTCAAGCTTAGCAATTTAAGTTAAGCACTTTGTATAGAGACTTAAAAATAGAGATATCCACACACCTAACTCACTGCTGAGTATTTTTAAAAGACCCTTACTTTTTAATGATGGCAAAGCCCTCTGAGTGGAAGACAATGAGGACATCTGAGAACTACAGCTTTAGTTAACACCAAACTCTGAGACTGAACAAAACAAACCATTTCTTGCTCTGTATATAACTGACAGGTTAGCAATTCCAGCCAAACATTTCCTCAATTTTCCATGATGAGTCATACCAAACACTGGACAGCTTCATGGCAACAAGTTTGTATGCAAGTAATGGAAGGTACAAATGAAATAATTCAAAAATTGCTAAACTACAAGATTGGTATCTACACTTAATATTAACTAGACATGTCAGATTTTATAGCACATTAGAGACCATACCTGGACAGGCAGAACTGAGGCTCATTTCGTGTACACTTGTGTTCAGGTTCAGATATACAATAGGTTATTTGAAATTTTTAGGAATAAGCGGGTATGCTATAAATCAAACTCAATGTCATTGTAGCTAGCAAGGAACCATACAATGCCCACAGACAAGCAAGATCATAATATTCTGTTAGGGAAGTGATTTATTACTTGGCATTTCTTGAAGTTTTAGAGCCATTAGTGGACTAGACTCACACGCCAGTTTTGAGACACACCTCTGAGTCCGCCTCTGCCTACTGGCATTTGAAGACTGGTTGTTAAAGTTAAAAACTCTACTCCTTTTTTCCCCAAGACACTCCAAAAGGTCTACTGCTTCTATTATTTTTTTCCTAGGTCTAGGTTATCCAGGTTTGGGTCTACTTTACTTCAATCCCTTATCCTCCACATCATCTGGAGAGACTGCTCCTCCTTCCTCCAGGAGGAGTCTTCATAGGCTTATTGAGCAGCTATAATCCTTTAAGGAAACAAGAACAGCCAGTCTAGCCCTGAGAAAACATGCCTTCAGGTATCTCAAAAGATTTCTGAAGAGAACATAATTCCCTCCTACTTCAATTATGCTCACTATTAACATCTTTCCCCTTCAGTTTGGAGTTAGAATCAATTGCCTTCTAACAAGGCTTCTCCAGAGCCAAGTCTTCTTTATACATTTTGGCTTTGGAGCACTCAACTTCAAACTCCTAAAAGAGGTTACAACTTTTTAGGAGATCCTCACTGCTTGCTGTAAGGCTCCCTTGCAGCAATCTAGAGATAAACTCAATTGTTCATTCACACTTCCCTGCCACAAGACACTTTCTAAAGAACTCAACAGTGCTTTAAAGCCTGAAAGCCACAAGCCTCCTTGATCAACTGAAGTCCCCTGTCACCCTGACCTGAGGCCATGAGCTGGAGAAAAACTGACCAACCAAAGCTATAGATCCAACACAACTTTAGAGCAGTAATATCTGAAGTTATGGCTATGCACAGTACAAATATAATTTCAAATGTAATAGTGAGATAAATAAGATTACATCTTAAATCAAAACCAAAGGATTTTAATTGTGTCTGAAAAAAAACCCAAAAACCAAAATAATATGGTGATGCTTATTTACAACCTCTTTAGCTTCTCAGGTGGAGACTCATTTCAGAAAACATTACATAAACAAGACTTACAATTTAGAGATTCTAACGCTGCCTCTTTGCAAACATGAAGAATACCCAGAAATACACATACCAACCACCATTTCTAAGGAGGCTTTCAATCCTTACTTCATGACTTGATAGGTATGGAAGAGATGATTTTCAATGATGCCCTGTCTTGATTCTTGTTTCGATCCACAAGTTCCATCTGAGGTTTTGGCACCAGGTCAGAGAAGCTGCAGTTGTCAGTGGTCAGCAAATTGAAGTTCACCTGGGGCTCACCAACCAATCCTAAGACCTATGGTTTTGCTCCACAGCAAGAAAGTGTCACAAGTTATATTGACATAAGTAGCATAATAACTGTGCTTTTAAAGAAAGATTTTAAGTTTAACATAACACAAGCTGAGGCTGAGATGGGAAGAAATACAAAACCATGGCTTTAAAAACGTACCTTACTCTCTGAAAACTCTCCTATGGAAACAAGCCTTCCTGACTGATACCACAGGGCATGTACTGGCCCAGATTTCTCCAGGAGGGTTTAATTAATCATTTAATTAATGGTAATTTGAGGAGTTGAAGAAGCGTGTGTCCATCATTTCAAGGCAGCTTGAGCCACAGGAAGAAACACATGAGAATAGTTGTAAGATATAAAACATAGTGCTCCTTTACTTTACTCACCACATCTTGTCTTTAATGAAGGAATGTTACCTTGCCCCTATTAGTATCATGTGGAAAAGGGAAAGCACATTCAGCAACCTGTTCATACTGAAAATCTTGCTTTGCTTCTGGATTTAATGTAAATACAGCCTTGTCTGGGCACTCACTAAAGAAGACTTGGCAATCAGCTCAAATTTGCTGTGGCCTACCTCATCTTAGCTTTTACATTTCTTTACCTCTTCTAAAGAGCAGTCCTACATATGATGTATTTCTTTCCTATGCTATTTCCTAAACTCCAATAATTTTTTCAAGAAAGAAGGGAGTTGTTTTCATTTTACAATGCCTGAAAGTCACAGATTGAAGGTAGAAACCTTTTTTCTTGCTCTCACTCTTGAAGATACAGATTGGTTTGCCTCAAGCAGGTCTTGATGATCCATGCTTCTCTCATTCCATCACTGAAGTGATTAAATGTCCAGGTAAGCACAGAGAGGAAAAGAATCAAAACAGATAGATTTCAACTCCCCAGGCCCCATCCATCACCTCTATAAAGCCTCTTGCAACAGCTTCCCAGCTGATTTACATTTGACAACAGCAAATGTGATTGGCCAAATGCTCTGAAGTACTGAGAACAGAAAGGAGACCCATCCTATCATGCTTTTCAGTAGCAGCTGTAGCAAAATAAATTACATAATGTGTTGCATATACTAGCTGGATGCCTGCCCACAACACTTTGCCCTCCACTCTTATGATATTAGAACAACTAAAAATAAAAATATCAACACAGCATGACACTGGCATTACTTTCCAAAGCCTGAGAAGATACTCAAGTACCTCCTGGTAATTTCAGAGACAAATGCTCACCTGCACTTTAAAAGAAGGGTCCACAAGGAACACATTTTAAGTCCTTGTCAGCTGATTTTCCTAATGTAAAGGATGTGACATGATTAGAAGCCCTCCTTACATACAAAGATAAGCTGCAGCCCAACACCACTGGCAATTAAAGTCCTGTTAGGAGTTTTCCTATGAATAATAATCCTGTGACACGGGCTGGGATGACCCATATGCTGAGATCAAAAGCAGCAGTTGTCACCTGTGGGCATTGAACCTTGTTCCAGGTCTGCAGGAAAGATTTTGTGCAGTAAAAAAAGAGATGCTGAAGGAAAGGGGAAGTGAGTTTTTCACAGGCTTCTCAAGCTATGAAGCAATCTGTGGTGTGATCAGCAGGAAATGACCAGAGACCTCATGATGACACTAAGAGTCTGTAAAGAGAAATAGTTGAGAAACCCTATTCTTGCTCACTTATCATCCCACAGAGGCCATTAAAGTCAATGACTTCACTAGAATGACAAAAATAAACAGTTCATTTTGAGATATAGTTCCATAATACTTTTTTTTCTCAGAGACCTCAAATGACATCTGCAGAACTGACAGGTTCAAAGGAGCAATATTCAATACTGCAACTTCTCCTATTCAGCAATATTTCCTCCTCAGTTCTCAAGACAATTAAAAGAAACTGAAGGGAGAAAAGGAAAATAACCAAGAAAATGTGAAAAGAATTCAAGATCTAATTGGAGTGGGCATGGGAGGTAAGGAGTAAGAAAGATAAATCAATGGAACAAAATATAAAGCTCAACCCTACAAACAGCTACCTTTTTATCCACGTACCCAAAGCTATACATAGCTGCTTTAATAACCAAAGAGTGGTTTGCAAGCTTAAAATTCATGTGTTTGTAAAATAAAGAATTTGAGAGCAAAACTGGAAGACAAAGTCAGCCTGATTTAGTCCATCATGAATTAAACCTGTGCTGGAATATCTGTCTAGGTCAGCTTCCTCAGACGCGTGCTTTTTCGGAATTAAAAATTAAAAACTTCACCTGCAAGTGCTGTGTGGTTACCCAGAAATAAAACCCTCTCCATCTCAAACAGGGAGGACGTTACTCTGCAACAGCTTATCTAGAATGCCCTCTAATTAATTGAGTCATGCTAAGTTTCAGTGAAGATAGAGCTTATGGAGCTTTTTTGTGTACCATAACACACCCTAATAAACCACTACTGCTAAAAACAAAAGGCATCTTCCAATTTTTTTTATTTTCATGTATGATTTTGTTTGTTTGTTTATCATTGTTGTTTTGGATAATTCTTTCTCTGTTCTTGGCCTTTGCATAAAGAAAGATAATTTTCTTTATAAAAGAACAATGGTAAGAATCTCCTGGAACACTTCAGCATAACTAAAAAAACTGGGGGAAAAATATCCCCACTTTCTTTATTGGTAAACATTACTTTTCCTGCTTTCTTACACTGAATGAAAGTTAAACTCTCAGCATTCTAAAGGCTCAGTTGCATAACTCCAACATTCCTAGTTAGCTGTGAAAAATATTTATACTTACACATTCAAAAGGATTTATAAGACTGAGATTCTGCTGGAGTGTTCAGACTGCTTTGCATCATAAATTTAAATTGTAAAATACCTAATGGAACCACGAATCTCGGATTAAATATAATATCTTGACCATTTCCCAACCTGGCAGCGCTGGGAAGAATAGCCTGAGAATGCACTGCACAGCTCTGAGTAAACCAAATTCCTGATGCCTCCTGCTAATGGTCTGTTTGAGCTACACACTGGAACCTGATACACAGAGAAGTGTTTACATTTTAACTGAACCACTATTCAACCTGTGCAGGTAGTTCCTCACCCCTCCAGCAGTGTAAAAGTGCTCGAGAACAGCCCTGGGGGAGCAGCACTTGGAAGGAATCACGGATGTTTTAAAAGCTTGATGTAATGAGTTATTCCTTCCACTGGAGATACAGGTGAAAACCAGGGACACCTTAGTGTGCAGTAGAGAATAAGAATGCAAGAGAGTGTCTGGGTATCACCAGTTTATGCCAACAATTCACACCACTTTTCTGTTTAGAGCAACAATTTGGTTTATTCTAAATAGCACCGTGTCAGAGCCCCAGTCAAGGGGTACAAGTTAGAATCAGTGACCCTTGGTAGGCACTGGTACCTGCCCTTCACAACAATAAGAGAGCACATTGTGGCCTGTGTTTTCTCAGCTATCAGACACAGATCTCAAGCCGTGCACTGTTTTCTAATGCTGCCTGTATTTCTCTCTCATGTACTAGAAAAGCCAGGATCACTTTTCCAGTGCCTTCTACAAAACTCCTACCTGAGCCTCAGTGGCTTGATTTTTAATCTGACATCTAGAAAGGTCTGCCCTAGGTCACCACACATGCTACAGTGCTAAATTATAGCAAGGGAGGTGTGGCACATCGTGAGTCCCTGTGCTCAAGAACCTGATACAAGATCATGAACCTCGATAGCAGCCACAGCCTGTGGCCCTGCTTCTGTCCTCTGCTCCTAAAATAACCTCATCTTTAACAAGAGGTCTGACACATGCAGAGAGCAAGAAAGATGAATCACACTTGAGGCTGCATCCATGTTACAGCCACAATTTCCAAACAGGCATTTTGCAACCTTTCAGAGTAACAGCACTTGTCACTACCAGCAGCCTATTGTTTATTAAAGCTTTGGGCTCCGGTCCTACAGACACGAGACTGCTCTCATGCTGAAACCAGGGACAGGTACTGCTGGCTGAAGCAGGAGGGTCTTAAATGGTAGTTTAACTTGAAAAGGAGTTAAACCATATTCTACGCGTTCAGTGGCATCAAACTGCTACCATGAAAAATTAAGGGAGATGCAGACCATTTTTTGTGTTCTGTGACAATAAAAAGGCAGGTGTGTTTTCTTTTCCCTAAGTAAAACCATAACATTTTCCACATCCCAGAATGGTTCAGGTTGGAAGGGACCACAGTGGGTCACCTGGTGCCACCTCCCTTCTCCAGCAGGGTCATGCCAGAACACATGGCACAGGACTGCGTCCAGACAGTTCTGGAGTATCTCCAGCGAGGAAGACTCCACACCCTCTCTGGGCACATCTCTTCCAGTTACTGAACAGGAAAGTTCTTCCTCATGTTCAGGGGAATTTCCTGGGCATCAGTGTCTGCCCATTGCCTCTGGGTCCCACGAAGCAGAGCCTGTTCCTGACATCCTTCCTTCCTGAAATGACCTACTTTAGTAAGAAAGAGTGTGAATTATTTGGAATGGATGCTTGTACTTTGACTAAAACTTTAAGTTTAAACAACTAAGAACAAAATATTTTTGCTTTTTATCCCATGCATTTTATCTGAGACTTTGAAAATGATAACTGATTACAAAACAATTTGAAGCAACTATGAAATAAGGGTTCCTAAGTTCAAATTGAGATTTTCCAGTAAAATGATAGCTCATTATGAAACAATTTTATACGGGTTCCTAAGTTCATATTGAGATTCTTGCTTTCCTGACATTGTCACTACTTACGTGTCATACACAAATGTTTTATGCCAAATATTTGCAAGGATGTGCCTAAATCTCTTCTAAACTTCTTCAAATCAGTTTAAAAAAAAAAAAAAGTATATTTAAAACATAGAAAATTAAAGAAGCCTGGGTTTGGGTTTTCACTACCAGCTACACCTCCAGTTACAGAGGAAGACTTAATTTCCAGTGAGATCTCACAGGACTTTGTGGTTTCTTCAAAGCCTTTCTCTCGTGGCAGAAAGCAGACACACTTCCAGGATGCACAGCTTTACTCACAGCACGAGTTCTTCCAGAATGTATCTGTTATGGATACCAAACACCAAATACTTTTCCACCAGGAGTGGAAAAAGGCCTTTGACACGGAGTTATCGGCGTGACTGAATCTATGAGGCATTTTTGCAATGACTCATTCCATTTTGCAATGGAATTACAATCTTGACTCTCTTGCTCCAGGACCAACCTCTCCCTCACAGCCCCAGATGTGAAAGCCAGCAGGAACCACTCACCCATCTTGGCTCTCTCCCATCCATCTCCACTCCAAATTATTGAAATGAACAAAGTAAGTGCCTGTTAAATATCATTTGATAAGGTGAGAACAGAAAAAGTAAGGCACTTAACCTGAAGTGTCACAGATGAAGTTGGGGGTGGATTTTGAGGGAGAAGAGGAAATAGGAGGTCACAGACTCTACGTCAGTGTCATCTGGGTCATCCTAAACTCTCAACTCCCTGACAGTAGAGAAGTGGTGTATTTCCTCACCGGATGGACGGATCCAGCCTAGCACACAATGTACCACAATCACCCCTTGCACAGCAAAATATTATCACTGAAGTTAAAAAACAAGCAAAACAACCTTTTGGGTTTTTTCTTTTGTGTCTGGCTGGTACAGTCAGAGATGTATTTCTCTAAAAGGAACAAAATTGTTATTATTTTTCTCCTTTAATCCACACTTCTCAAGAAACTCTGTTAATCCCTAACCTTCACTGGGAGAAGCTTTGTACTTTATCTCTCTGCAGTTCCAATAGCTTATGCCTGGCTGTTTAAGGGAGCTGAAAGAAAGATTTTAGAAGACCTGAAATTGTTTATGCAAAGAAGGCTAAAGGCCTCAAGGTTATTGACACTCATCTTTCCACATATTCACAAGGTAGAGATAAGGGGAAAATGGTCAAGGAGGCTGTGAAACACAGGAATTCTGCTGTTCTTAACAGTGGATCCCACTATCCTTTAATACAGTCAGGAGAGAAAGCCTCACTGTCCCTTGCTTTGCTATAGGAATCAAAGGATCAGGGTCCTTTGGATCGTGTAGACAGAGGGGAAAACCCTTCCTGGTGAGAAACAAACTTCACAATTGGCCCAAGCAGGACAGTCAGTTTCACATTAAAGCAGAATAAAGTTACTCCGAATATCTGTATATGAAAACTAAGTCAGCGTTGTGTCTAGATTATCAGAAGGGTAATTTTAAAAGGCTTCTGGTAAACTCAGATTGCTTCTTATCATCAATATCCTGAATTTGCTTTCTCTGTTGCAGTAGGACAAAGTAACACTTTAACCATCCAGTACAATTTTTAAGTGCAGATAATAAATATTTCATGCAAAATGCCTGTTATTCCACGTAAATACAAAGTTTTAAAACAATAAATCATTTTGAAGTACTTCTACAAGGGTCTTGAGTTTCCATTAGTGATTTCTATTATGCAGAAAATCAGCTGATTACTATCTCATTTCACTAGTTAGAGAAGTTCAGGTACAGTCAGAAAGATGCACCTACTAAATGATCAGACTTTTGAAGAATGAAACACAAATGTTCTCTCCGGATCCTTCACACGGAATGACAAAAAAAAAAGCCACATGAGCACAGATTCTAATTATTTTCATTTCATATTCTTGAGAATATTAAAGATGCACAAATGTATTTCACTTCCTTATAAATTAATTCACCAGATGAATGGGGAGAGTTTAATTTTTTACAAACTCACAGGAGGTTTTGATCCAACAGGTCCATTTCTGGCTTCTGATCAAAAGGCTACTGCCCATGAATTTTAATGGGAGTTCCTTTAACACAGCATAAGCATGAAAAGTTTAATAATACAAGGGCAGGAGAGGAGGTATACAAAATTTTTCCTTGTTCCTTAATTTAAGAAAGTTAGGGGAAGCCATATTACTGATATTAACTAACAGCATAAATTCTTAGTGGCAAAGTGACAAAAGAAAACCAACCCAAAAGCCATACAGAAAATGCGTCTGAGCTCAAGAGTGAGACATAGGACTTGCCCTTGCTCAGTTTATACAAGAGTTTAGTCATTTGCTCTTACTAATTTCAGCCTTGCTGGATCTATTTGGTTGTGGCCAGCCTCTATCCCTCTGCTTCCCCTTATTTTACAGAACAAACCAAAATGCTTGATGTAGAGTTGGCTTCAAGTTAAGCACCATTCGCCCTCCTCTCTTAAGTCAAGCTCATCTACTACCAGCCTGTGTAGGGACCCCAAACCAAAAGCAGCAGCAAACTTCTGATGGCATCCTTTAATATGCCACAGCTCCTCGTTCTTCTGCTTTGGGACTCTCAGAGAGTCAGGCTACTTGGATGCTTGGCGGAGGCAGCAATGACTCGCAAAAAAGCAACACAGCAGCCAGCCACCCTTCCCAAACTCTCCTTTGCCATTTATGCCTGTCCTGCAGCAGCAACAGAAGCCTCTCAGTTTGGCTACTCACAACCATCCTTGCATTTTTCCAAGCTCTTTATATTTTTCCCTTGCTTTCTAATGGAAAGGTATTAATGTTTTGTAACCTGCTCTGGGCAACAGCTGCCCAAGTCAATGTCTCTCCCCCAGTGTATCACCTCTGGAATGTGCTCTGTCTTATCGTTTATTTTGGCAACAATAACTCCAACATGTTTTTACTTGCATTTCAGTAAGGCTTCTCTGTTCTTACTGTTCTGCTGGGGGGGGGGGGGGGTGTTGGGTCTCAGTACCTGTTGAATTTCTAGTCCCACTGTATTAAAGATAAATTAAGGTACAAGCCCTCAGCCTTCATTCCTGAGCTAACAGGCTCAGAAGTTGGGTGCTGAACTCCCATTTAAAATTAAAGGAAAATTCTTAGCTGAAGTTCAACATGTTTATTCTCACAACTGGGGTGACCTAAGGGCACGTGCACAACCAGTTAGCATGGATCTCTTGGCAGGCTGAAACTTATCCCACCTTATTTTCCTAAAGTGCATGTCTATAACTTTATACAGACATATTTGAAAGATTAAAGGAGTTAAACTATGCTGTAAGTTTATCTGGTATGAGAAAATACCCATTTCAGCCAGACTGATGCATTTAAGTTAAATTAAACGTCCAGAAGAGAGCCACAAAGATGATGAGGGGTCTGGAGCATCTCTCTTAGGAGGAGAGACCGTGGGAGCTGGGGCTAAGACTGAGGGGAGATCTCATTAATGCATATAAATATCTCAAAGACAGGTGCCAGGAGGATGGTGCCAGGCTCTTTTCAGTGTGCCCAGCAACAGGATGATGAGCAACGACCATAAACTGAAACACAGGAAGTTTCACCTCCCCACGAGGAAGAACTTATTTACACTGAGGGTGGCCGAGCACTGGAACAGCTGCCCAGGGCGAACGTGGAGTCTCCCTATCTGGAGACATTCCAAACCCCCCTGGACGCGTTCCCGCCTCACCTGCTCCAGGTGACCCTGCCTTGGCGGGGAGTTGGGACTGGGTGATCCTCAGAGGTCCCTCCCAATGCTAACCAGTCTGTGATTCTGTGTTCTATGCAAGAGCAGGGGGGAGGTGGGTGGGGAAGGGGTGTTTGGTTGGATATTAGGACAAAGTTCTTCCTCCAGAGGGTGGTCGGGCACTGGAACGGCCCCAAGCCTGGCCGAGCTCAAGGAGCGCCCTCAGGCACACGGTGGGACTGCTGGTGCTGTGCTGCGCAGGGCCAGGAGCCGGGCTTTGATGATCCTTGCGGGTCCCTGCCAGCTCAGGGCGTTCCACGACTCCCTGAAAGCGCCGGCCCGCGCTCAGCTCCCCGTCCCAGCGCCGCGTCCCCGATCCCGCCCGGCGGGCCCGGCGGGGCGGAGCGGGGCGGGCGGGCGGCAGGTGCGGGGCGGCGGCCGGGGCGGCCCCGGGGGCGGGCGGAGGGGAGTCCCCGGAGGATCCTGGGCACAGCCGGATTTAAGGAGCGGCGCCGGACCGAGGGAGCCTCGCCCCGACCGTGCCTGCAAGAGCCGCCACCATGCCCGTCAAAGGAGGCACCAAGTGCATCAAGTACCTGCTCTTCGGCTTCAACTTCATCTTCTGGGTGAGGCACCGGGGGCCGCGCCCGGCTCGCTGCCCGGCAGGGAGCCCGCGGGGCGGAGGGGGGGCGGTATTTTGCGTGGTTTTTCTTGCCTTTTTTTTGCCGTCTTCCCTACTTTCAGCCGCCCGGCAGGAGGGGGGGGGGGGTGCCCGGGTGCTCCCCCCTTTATTTATGGGGTTATCACAGGGCGGTCTGTGTGTCCTGCCGGGCGGGAAGGGGGTGCTGGGACTGCGGGCAGCTCCCCCCCCAGCGGTGTCGGAGGGGGAGATACGGCATTCTCCCAGAAAATCCCTGCAAGTCCTGCTCCTCGGTGGCTTTCCCGGTGCCGGGGCTGTGCCCGGGGGGAGCTGTTTGTGGTTGTCCCGTGTGTGTGAACTCCTGGTGGGAGCCTCGGTCAAAAGCGCGGCTTCCCTTCGCGAAGGGAGCCCTGAACTCGTCCTAATCTGTCGGAGTACAGCCGCCAGCACAGGGTGAGACTGTGTTCTGTAGTTTCTGCCTTTCTCTTGTCCTGCCTGTCTCTAGTTGGCCGAGCAGTCTCACAAAGCACGGCTGAGCTGAGGGTCGTGGCTGTTCCCAAGCTCTCGGGCAGTGGGCATCTCAGTTTAGCGTTGTCTGCTCCATGGAAAAGTACGAAGGCAGCGCAGCACAGCTGCCTGTGTGCCCGATGGATAGGTGTGGAGTGTGAGGTTCAACGTACAGATTTTCCTAGGGTTTTTTGCCGCAGTGGAGAAGTGCGTGTGTGACCCTCCGATGTGGAGGAATTAAGTTGGAGCTGTGGAAAGAAGCCACTTCTGGAGCCAGTTTTACAGCATTGCACGTGGGATGAGCGGAAGGCGCAACGGTAAATGGATAAAATACTCGTGATGTCTCAAGTTAAAGCGTGGCTTTCAGCAAAGCTGAGAAAACGGAGAGGGAAGTTGTGCAAAAGCAGTTCACACAGGAAAGCACAGTATTGCCACCCGAGACTCGTCAGGAGAGTGAGCAAGGGTGTCCCCTCTGGAGGGTTGTAGCTGACGAGAAGAAAAACCAAAAAAAAAAAAAGCACTGGCTGAGACCTCTGGGTCGGTGAGTTTCTAAACGTCATGTTGAAACAGACTGGTTTGCTTTATGGTTGGTCTTTTTGTTTGTTTGTTTGTTTTAAAAGCTACAGAGTTTCTACAAACTATTTTATAGGACAAAAGTGCTTGTGGTTGCTGCAAAGAAGCTCTTGACATGAGCATCGTCACCTCATTCTCTGGGGCCCAGGGCTGAGAATAAAGATCGTGGTTTTGTTTGGCTCAGGAGGTACCTGTTGCTTGGGAGTGTCGTGGTAATAAAGCTCTGAAGCTTTACTTGCACCTTTGAGTGCTTAGTAAGCATGGATGCAGGATTGACCTGTTAACACAGTGGAGGGAAGGAAGAGTAGCTGGCAGAACCCAGGGAGGATGTGGGGAAAAAGAAGAGTGAGAAAAAAAAATTAAAGGGAGATTAATGCATCTTGAATATCCCAGCAAGCGTCTGGAAGCTCCAAGAGGTAGTAAAATGCAAACAGCTTGGGTTAGCCCAGAGATAAGCGTGTGTTTGACCAGCTGGAGTAGTCTTTGGCTTTTGGGAGTCACCATGTGTCATTGTGCCCTGCCGAAAGTGTTGAGGGGGAGTTTAGAGCACAGTGTCCTCTATGGAAGAATAAAGTAGCAGTATCAGGCCTGTTAGGCCTCAGTGAACAGCATATAGGGAGAGGTGTCCTGGGGCTGGCAGCACTAGAGGGAAACCACCCTAATAAGAAAGGCGGCTTTTAACATTTCCTACAGCCTTGGAGATGTGAAAAGTCTGTGGAGTAAAGGAAGTAAATTGAACAGAACTGTGGTACCAGAGTGCAATTCTCTACTCACTTTTAAAAAATAAGTTCAAAAAATAAGTTCACCCCCCTAAAAGGGCAGGTGAGGGATTTCAAAGGCCTGCAGCAAACCTGCAGGTATCTGTGGATCGCATGTTGGGTCAAATGTGTTTGCATCCTTCAGAGGCTTGAGGGAGGGTGAGAGGAAGCATAAAGGCTGAAACAACTTGGTATAGGAGGTTATTAAAACAAAAATTGGGGAACTGCCAAAGTTGAAGCTGTATTGAAAAGAAGGAAGTAAAGGTTCATAAATGCTGGTGGGTCAAATACAAAAGATCAATAACGTTAGCCAGAGGAAAGGTTTAGGAATAATTACAAAAGTAAACCCAACTAATAATCCCTCTTCAGACACATTAGGACCAGGGTGCTTCCCAGGGAGTCCTTAAGGACAGGCAGTAATAGGTCCGAGTGTTAGTCTCATTTTGCAGGACTTCATTTTACTGGAGATCTTATTGAAGTTCTGTGCCATAATGTGTCTCTGACTCTGAGCCCTGCACAGGCTTGAACTGACTCCTTGATGCAGAGGAGAAGAAACAGCAACAAATGCTGGTTATCAACTCTCCTGGGTCGCACAATAGTTACTTCAGAAGTATAAATGCATCGCAGTTGGGTAACCCTCCCTGCTCACCATCCATCTCAGTGCTGGAGGGCTGGAATGCAATGAATTTGAGGCTGGGTTTTTGCTTTGTGCTGTTCTGGGATACATGAAGAGTGGCACACATGGTGCATCTGGAATAGGCAGAGAAGATTCTTCAAAAAGAAGCAGCCTAGAGTTATCAACGAGGTGGTTTGGGGCAGATGCTGCCAAAGAGCAATGAAGTCTTGGGAGAAAAGGATCTTTGATGGCTTCACAAAAGCACCAGGTGGGTGCTCAGCACCAACACAGCAAAACCAGCTTCAGAAGTGAAGGTCCCAGAGAAGAGGGAAGATCGGCCTAAAGCTGCGTGAATCCATGGCATGCTGGTGTCCTGTGAGCTGCTCTGGTCTTCTGCCTACCTTGGGAGGATCACAGTGGAGCTTGGTGATGTTTGGGAAAGGAAGAGAAGGGTTTCTACCATCAGAAACTGGAAGTCAATTGGGATTTTTCAGCCTAGAGGTCTGTAGGATCCTGATTGTCCGGGTAATAGGTGGGGCCTGACTGTATTGGAAGAACCAGTGAGCAAGAACTGTGGGATATTAAGCCCACAGGGTCACTTTTGGAAGAAAAGTGTTTTGACTGTGGGAACAGCAGTGGTGTTTTCTCCACAGCAGGTGCTGTGGAAGTAGATAGGTGAAGGGTACCTGGCTCACATGGGGTTCAGCCTTTCATTAATTTTTCTTCTTTCAAGGTGCTGTCTTGTGTCTTTGCACAACCTTGAAGTGCTGAACATGTAAACCAGGAGTTTAGTCCTGGGAAATGCTGCTGTCTGCCCTGTTCTAATAACCTTTTCTGAGGAGCACCCTGTAGGATGTTGTGCTTGGATCTGGTGATAACTGATCTGATGGCCTTTCTCCAGCTAGGAAGGCTGGACACTACCATGGTGTTCAGTGAAACTTTTGGGACTTCAGAGCTTGGGTTGAAGTCTTACTTGTGGCCTGAGTGGAAAGTGGAGAGAGACCAGTGGATGTTTGCTATGAGTGCTTCTGAAGTTGGGTTAAGCACTACACTTGTAGAGAATGGGTTTTACTTTTGTGTTTGAAAAGCTCAGTAAGTTGGGTGATTCAGACCCCTCTCGAGGGGTGGGAATGAAGGCTGGCTGTGTTTTCCCTTTGGATCAAGTATTGCTGCAGGCACCAGGCTCCTTGCTGGTGTTGTCCCACCCGGGTTTGCAAACAGCTCTGCTGCCCTGGTATCCGTGGCATTCTGCTCTGTAATGAAACTTGTACCAGTTCAGATCTTCAGAAGTTCGGCATGGATTTGGGGTGGGGGAGGGAGGTGACGAAGCTGATACTTAACTTTAAAGACTTTTTTTGTTTCCCACCAGACTGGTTTGAGCTTGGCAAGAAGTCAGTGGAAGCAACACATTATGTGCCTTAAACCCAAGCAGTGGAGTGGTCTTAGCAAAGCTGGCTTTGAGCAGCCTTAGTGTGAACAGTGCTTGATTAGCTGGAGTTGTGCAATAGTGACTGCTTCTAGCTGAACACCCTTAACTCCCGAGGTTTGCTCTGGCTTGTTGACCCGGGTGACAAAACCTTTTCCGAGGAAAACTGTGGGTTCCTGGGCAACTCGGCGCATGCCGGGCAAGCGCCTGCGTGTTCTCCCACTGCTGCGGAGCAAAAAGCAAGGGCTTGCATCTTTAAACTTAAGTGCTGGAGTTTCCCCTTGTGAGTTTTGTGGCACACAAAGACATCAGCTGCTAATATTTATAATGAAATGTGTTTTAGGCACAGAAGTGCTGTAGCATACAGTCAGGGTTCAGGTTGAGGTTTTGAGCAAGTCATTTCCCTGCTTTACACTATTAGGCAAATGCCTTGTCCTGGCTCCCTGCTCTCCAGAGTGTTTTATGAGCAAATGCATTTGTCTGTGGTAGTGCCTGCTAAAGAAAGATGAGCAAAATTAGTCCTGGAGAGCTCTTTTCTTTCTGTGACTTGAAGATAGGCGTGACTTCATTCTGAACCATAATCTCAGCTGGTTGCAATTCAAAGGGTCTTTCCTGCTCCAGTGGAGCAGAGGACTTGCAGGATGGACAGGTAAATATGCATGTTTGTATGCATATATGCAGGCACATACAGGAGGGACAGAAGTTAGTTGCTTTAGCTTGCTCTAATCTAACTGATTTAGTATGAATCAAAATGCTGCTTGGGCTCAGTTCAGTATATTCTGACTCCAGTTAAGTGCTGTGAAGTCAGGACTGAGTTGGACTGTGTTGCCTTGAGAAACCTGATGTGAATCTACTTGTCCTTAGAGTTCTAGCAGACCTAGCTCCTATTTGCAATTCAAATTGCAAATATAGTAGGCTGGCTTCTGAATAGGAACTTGTATGAAATGGGCACTAGTCTTGGCAGTGGTTCAGGAATTCTGTAATGCTGCTCCTACTGTACTGGAGCACCATTTTATTGCAATAAATGCTGTGACATTAACACAGGCCACAACATTCTTGAAACTAGCTAAGCAGAAAGAAAATACTTCCTTTCCTATCCTTTTTTTTTCCCCAAAGAAGTTTGCAAATAGCTGCAGTTTCTTGTGTAACTGCAGCACTCATTGCACATCTGTTAGGGAAGCCTTTTTTTTTTTTCCTAAAGAAGTTTGAAAACCTGTGCTGTTGTGGATAACACTAATCCTGTAATTGAGGGATGAGAGTGATGATGAGCCTCATCTGTACTTACTGTTTATGAGGTTTTATTTATAGAGGACAGAAAAAGACAGTTCATTACTACTCAGTGTTCTCTTTGCCTGTTGCTTTGCAGTGTTACAGGTCTGGTCCTGGCTTTGTTAGTTGAGTCTTTACACAGTGAGAAAGAAGTTGCTTGTCTGTCTTATGCAGAGTCAAATCTTTAACTAAAAGTTTAAGTGTCTATGAAATGAAGATGGTGGCTTTTTCAGTGTACTCTTGGCATACCTTGGGGAAAACCTACGTAAGGAGCAGTCGTGTAGAGCCCGACATACCTTCCTACTTCCAGGAAAAAAAAATCAGTAAGTGATTGCATCTGTTGGATGCAGTGCTTAGCTGACAGCACTGAACGTAGTACTCATCTTTGACTGACTTCTGTATTCCCACAGTCACTTACTTTCTGCTGGAGGTAATGCCATGAGCTTGGTACAGGTTGTAGGTGAGCTTGGCCTGAATGTGCTAAAATAGCAGAAACCCACAGTTTCACATACAAAGGCTTTTTCTACAGACTTTGAGCCACAGATCAGGAGTTCTTGCAGTGTCTCCTTTCTTCTCTATCCCTGCCCTCCACCCTGTGGAAGTGGAGGAAGGGCTGTAAACTGCTGGATGCTGAGGGAGGGTGTCCCCCTCCCAAAGCTTTGTCTGCCAGCTCTAAGGATTTGATAACTGCTTGGACCTTGAGCTTGAGAGGGGGTTCCCCCTGTGGAAAGATAAGATTTTGTAAGGCGTCTGTAGCAAGTGGGGTACTTGTCTTGGGATTGTTCTTTCTCAGGATGGGTCAAGGTGACAAGGTTAGAAGGGACTAAACAAAATGGTCCTTGCAAAATAGTGGTTAAATCCAAAAGAAACTTTCCAGCTTCCCAAAATAGTATCACGTATTGTGCTTATGTTAACGAAATTGGACCTTATATTTTGGAAAGCTCAAGTTTTTAACCTGTGTTTAAACCAGCACCATTAAATCTAATTATTCCCTGTGCAAGCTTTCTGCTGGGAAACCATATCTGTGAAACCTCAGGTGTTGGGAAGGGAGGAGTGGAATGCAGTGGGAATTGCTTGATAGTATTCTGTGCTGAGGAATAGTCAAGTCCATGTTCAAGTTAGCCAAGGATGGTGAGGGGAGGAAGGCAGAGTGTTCCCTGTGGCTCCTGCCTCCAAGATGGACAGGTTGTTTCTCATCTCAGGTGTATCCTGACTGTGGTCCTTTGTCAGTTGTGTCTTGGCACATGGAAGGCTAAAAGAAAGTATTATCAGAGATAAATACTGGGACACACCCTTAGATACACCAGAGGCAAAATCATGTCCTTGTCAAGGAGGAGGAGGGCAGAGCAGTGGAAAGGGCTGACTGTGGAGAAAGCACTTGTTGGTGTGGGATGGGAGGAGGGAATTCTTTCACAGCAGGGCTGTGTAAGATAGGAAGGCAGACCAAAAAAAGCTGTTTTTCCTATTGCAACAGGCAGAAAGAATTGTGCAGGAGTGAGCTTTTGAGACAAGAGGAGTATGTTAGCATGTGATGCAAAAAACCCAAGAAGCCGGCATAGAACTGAATAGGAATGACCAGGTAGTTGTATCCTTTTTTAGCACATGTCCATTGCAGCCACAGAATGGGCAAGTGGAGCAGAAACGAGCTGGGAGCTGTGATTGGTGGCTGGGGAAAAGCAAGGAAGGCTCATCAGCTTGAGCAGGGAAGTCAGTAGCATGGTGTTACTGGAAAATCACTGCCATACACTTTCCAATACCGGGATTGAGTAGTACCCGTTTAACTTCACATTTTGATCAGATTGGAGAAAAAAAAAACCAACCTCTCTTCTAAGCTTCTTTTTCTATAATTGTCACTACAGAAACATACTACCTTACACGTCTGATAAGCACACAAACTTGCTTTTAACTTTGTGTGTGCAAAACTAAGAGACCAACTTCAGGAATACAGAGTGCTGTTCTTCTGTTAAATTTCTTTTCCAGCACAGGATAGATCTACTTAGAAACACTCCCTGTTGCTCAACTCCTATGACAAAACAGGTCTGTTAGATGGCAAAACGCTTGGATTTCCAAAAAAAGCCCCAACAGCTGAGTCTGCAGGGGATCTGCTTCCATGCAGCTAAGGGGAGGGGGCTTGCACCCCTTTCCCAGGGAGGAAAAACACAGCTGCCAAACCTGCTGGCACAGCACTGGGGAGCACAGAAGTGCCTGTGCATCAGCCTCTGCTGTGCCAGAGTGGTTAGAGGTTCTGCCAAGTGCCCACAGGGCTGTGCCTGCCTCTTGCTCAGAGGCTGATGTTGGTGTGTCCTTGTTTCTCCTTGTTTTGATGGAAATTCGAAGCTTCGAGTTACTTGCCTTCTGCTTTAAAACTGCCTTTTTTAGTTCAGTGGTCAGTGTGGGTAGGAAGAGCACAAACTTGAGAACACAAGTCTGCTTTCCTTAAGAAACTGGGACAAAAAGTTGCTTATTATTGAAAGAAGGAGCTGCATTTTATTTCTAGTCCAACATGGAGAGAATTACCACTTTATTTAATTCTACCAGTTTTTCAGTGCTGTGGAGTAGTTCACTGGCCTGGTGTTATCACTATTCTGTGATCCCTTAAGTCTCTTGCCTTCTTGGCATCTTCTTAACCTTTCCACAGAGTGGCTGCTCTTCCAAGGTGAAAACATGCCACTACTTTACTCTGGGTGGTGGTGAGGGAGGGTGAAGTTTTGTTTTTTGAGAGGAGCTGTATTGGGTACACCATCCCTCCCTAATCTGAACTGACCAGTTTGTTTCTGAGGAGATAATACACTAAGCCTTCTCCTTTGCTTGCAGTTTTAAGATTATCTGTATGGTTGTTGTATGGCTTAAAGTTTCTTTACTATTTGAGTACTCTGGCCTTAAAGGTCTGCTGGGGGATCAGCCCTGGATTTTAGTCCTTTCCTGTGCCCTGCTCTGTTTGCTGTGCTCTCTACTCAAACACTGAGTCTTGTCAAGCCACAAATACTTGTAGGTGGGTGAGAACAGCTGGGTGTGCTCAGGCTTATGTCTTTACAGTTCATAAGTTCTAGCAAAAGAAGCAGAAGCTGTAGGTTTCTTCTAATGATGCAGGTGTGGATTGCTATAAAAGCTGAAGACTGTTCAGTGACCCAGCAGTGAGTCTCAGTGTTGTTAAATACTGGATGCCTTAACTGTAGGCTAGAAGCTGTTCATGAATTTTTTTCCATCACTAAGCTCTTCTGGTTTTTGAGCTGAGGCACTGAGGTGAGATGAGATTGCAAAGGCTTTTTGAAATGGTGCTGTAGCAAGGAGTGCAGGTAGAGCAGCAACCCTTCTCCCTGCCAGTCCCCATGTTGCACCTCTCCCTCCCCTCAGGGTGCTGCTGTGGCACAATAAATGGAAATAATAACCCTGCTGTGACATGGTGTGTCGTACCAAGGTTCTTCAGCATAACTTAATGTTGTCAGTGTAGCCCTCACAAGGCAGGCAGGCAGGAGGTATGTGCAGGTGTGCTTTGTGAGCAAGCACCTGGGACACCAACAAAGTGCCTTTTGCGTAGGTCTGGAAATCTCCACTTGGGTTTGGCTCTTCCTTTGTTGTGTATCACTTGATCTGTTTTCCCTGCAGCTCCTCTTTGAGGCAGGCTTGGGACTCGGGTGCCTGCCATACAAGAAATGCTGGTTTTCTTGGCACTGCTGGCCTCCTGCTTTCCTTTGCTGATACCTGAATCCTTTGCACTTCAGCTGGGATGTTTCCTGCTGGGAAGCTACAGGGGATATCCTTTCCCTTAAACCCCCTCTTAGCTTCATTCTCTGCCCTGAGTGAATCTTCAGAGCTGTCCCTGTTTTTGAAGGGCACACCTCAGAGTTAGGGGAGACACTAATGGGCTTGGTGTGGAAGGGATGTATCCACTGGTGCTTTCTGTGGGAATGCTGTCCATAATCCCACTGAAAGTTGACATTAATAAATGCTTCCCAGTTTCTTGGAAGCAAAACAAGAATGTTGTTTCCTTCTAGAAGGGACTTCTTATCAGAGATAAGGCTTTGTTGGTTTTTTTTTTTTACTTTTCATGCATTTTTTTGCCTGACCAAAGCACCAGAATTCATGAACTTACTGCTCACTTTTAAGTTTAAATTTTTAATGTCTGCTGTGATGTTTGGGATTTCTGTCCTCATCTCACTTTTGTGGAGGTTTTTTCGATAGCTAAGTGGCCCTCAAAGGAAGAGATGAGAAGCACGCTTTCCAGCTTTCTAGTTTGTCCTGGTTTCTTCTTTTTTTTTTTTTTTACATGCAAGACAACTCCATGTTTTTCTTTTCAAGGGAGGATTCAGTCTGTTCACAGTAAGCTGTTAGTGTTTGCCTTACCAGAGCGCAGTGCTCTCTTTCTTGCAACACCCTTCTGATGCCTTCTGCAAGATGTTTCATCCAAAAGCTAATTTATTTGCAAAATTACTTGCTGCAATGTTAAGAGGAACCTGGAGGCATGCAGCAAAGATAATAATGAAATAAAACTAAATATTACCTAAAATTAGGTTGTTTTGCTCTACATCAGCAATGTTGCTGCTTCAGCAGCCAGTATTTTTTTCCTCTCAGTGTGGTGACTTAATGGGTTGGTTTTATCCTGTTTTGCAAGGAAGAGCACTCTTTCTGAACTCCCTTCTATGCTACACTGAATTCTTTAACAGTCTTAATACACTAAAACTTCTGGCTGGCCTCACAAGGCACTTTTGCTTGTGATACACTTGTCCTTCAGTGTGAAGATTAAGATCACTAATCCATGCAATGTCATTGCAGTCACACAGAATGAAACAATGGGTGGAGGGGTCAGTGGAAATACTGACACTTGGCTAAACCTTGGATATTTTCAGTAAGGAACAAAAATGGCATTGTTCTCCTGTGGCATTGGACTTTATATTATGTAAAGCATCTGTCAACAAGGTGCCTCGTGTCTGGAGTAAAGTTTGTTCATGTTTTGGTGTCCCCATCCTTTTATGCTGGTCCTTTGTCATCAGCTCTTTAAATAAAAGCTGTGTCCTGTGTTTGCTTCTGATGTCGTTGCTAATGTAAGGGTGAATGTGTTAATTGGTATTATTTAACAAGGCTTCCTTGTTCTTACAGCTGGCAGGGACAGCAGTTCTTGCAGTTGGACTATGGCTTCACTTTGATTCACAGACCAAAAGCGTCTTTGAACTGGAATCCAACCAGACGACGTTTTACACAGGTGAGCTGGGACAGATCACACTGATGATGGCCAGACTGCTGAGAAACCTTTGTCTTCCTCAAGGGTGAAGACAAAACAGCCTTACACAGCCTCGGTGGGGCAGAGAGCATCTTCCCCTGGCTGGTGCTGAGGGCCAGCTGCTCTCGGGAGCTCTGATGCGAACAGCAGCGCTGTCACACGAGTGGTTTCTTGGCTCTTTGTCCTTTCTCCCGTCTTAAATCCTGCAGTTCCTCTTTGGTTGCTGTTGCTGAGCGTTTTGTAATCCCGGGGCTCCTGGTAGACACAGAGTATGTCTCTTCATGATGCTCCTCACAACATGAGTCAGCAGTTTCACACCAAACTAGATGAGTAACCACAGATGGCATCAATAACTAATTTTTTTTTCCAAAGTGACCAACCTAAGGTGCCCAAACCCACAACTCTGCCTCATCTCTCAGAAGGAGCATGTGTACTGTTGTCTAATTCTTATGTGCCCTCGTCTGCTAATTTATACTGAATGGAATGGGAAGGATGGATAAACATCTTGGTCTGTACGAGCAACTATTCCAACCAAACTGGATCAAGTAGCTTCAGGCAGCCCAGGTGGAAGTTATTCTGTGACATATTCTGTCTGCAGTATGACCAGTTAAGGGACACACACGTTTTCAGTTTGTTATGCTGGTGTCATAGGTGTTCCTAATTGAATTGGATTTTATATGAACTCTGATTCTGACATCTATGGTCACTTCTAGGCTTGGATGGGAAACACATAGACTTGGGTAGTTGTCCCCTGGAGGTGCTTTGGAGCACCTCTCCTATGAGGGAAAGCTGAGGGAATTTGGATTGTTCAGCTGGAAAACAAAAGGCTTTGGGGTGACCTAATTGTGGCCTTCTAGTACCTGAAGGGAGCCCACAAGAAAGATGGAGAGAGACTATTTCCAAGGGCCTGGGGTGACAGAACAAGGGGCAATGGTTTCAGACTGAAAGGGTAGATATAGATCAGGTATTGGGAAGAAATTCTTCCCTGTGAGGGTGGTGAGGCCCTGGCACAGGTTGCCCAGAGAAGCTGTGGTTGCCCCATCCCTGGGAGTGTTCCAGACCATGTTGGATGGGGCTTGGAACAACTCACTCTAGTGGAAGGTGTCTCTGTTCATGGCAGGGGTTTGGAATGGGCTGATCTTTAAGGTCCCTTCCAACCCAGGCCATCCCATGATTCTGTGAAACAAAGCAGCTGTGTTTTGAAGACTTCTAACAGATGGGGAAGCAAATTCAAATATGTACCTTTCTTAATGTCTGTCATCTTCAATTTGGACAATGCTTATGCATATATATTTCTCATCCCTGTAGCCCTTGGATTTGCCAGGTCCTCTATGGTGTCACTCACTGGCCATTCACAGGGTGGATGGCTTGGTCTTTCTCTTACCAAAAAAACTGGCCCCCGTGCTGGGCTACTCAGACTGTCACAACACCCAAACTGGTGCCTGAAGAGTCAGTGAAGACCTGCATGTAGGTGCAACTTGGGTTGCAGCCTCATAGTACCAGGATAGCCTGTGCCTACAGGGAGCACTGGTAGGAATGGTGAGTTAAGCTTGTTGGGAGTTAGGCTTGTGCGGCCTCTTAAGCTTATTTGTAAGAAAACTTGTATTTTTGCCCTTGATACGATGGCATCATAGCAAACTGGGTGGTTCTTGCAGCTGCCAGGAAGATTTCCAGATGCTTTTAGGTGGGCCTTGGAAAGGGAACAGAAATCTAAACTTGGCTGTTGAGCTAAATACTTAACAAGTCTTATTTTGGGTAGTCTGAAACAACTCTTTCACCTCCTGAAACGTAAAAGTTTTATGATGTGATACTTAAGCTACTGGTTGAATGCAGCCAGTGAAACCTGCTTGAAATCTCTGTAGGTTAAACAGAGTTTTTAAAAGAAGCTTAATAGGAATTCATCTTCTAACTTACTTTTCTGGGAGTAGTTACTGACTGCAGTTTCCAGTAGGAAAGGAACAGAATGTGTCATTTTGCACCCAGTACCAAAGCAAGTTACTTCAGAGGCTTTCTGTAGAACTGAAAATAAATTTTAATTTTTCAATTAGAAAGTTTAAGCTGGGATAAAAAAAATCAGTGCAGGAATTTCCTGCTGATAAGAAGTGTCAGGCTTAATCCCTTACATGTACTTAACCAAATAGATACTTATTTTGGCAGCTGATCTTATTGGTTTGCATCTGGAATATATCACTTGCAAATGCTTACATCTGGCTTTCTTTAATTAGTATTGACTGGGCCTCTGAACTGTATTTTTTGTCCACATTGATAGAAATGTCATACTCATTCTCCATGTTGTGCTGATTCTGTGATGTTTCACCACCACAGTAGCACTTTCTTGCCATCCTTTGGGAGTTGTTTTGCTCACTGCATCTTGCTGCTCTCACCAGCTCTCAGCTATGATGCTTAGGCTGGCAGTTCCCAAGTTCAGGAGCCAGAGGATTGGGCATAAATGGAGTCTTTTAGCCCAGAAATGTTTGCTTTCTCTGCTCCAACAGGCTCACTACCTAAATTCTGGGCAGAATATTTTACAAGCTCTAACACTTGTTACAGTTTGAGGAGGTCTCTGCATCAAGAACTCTCTGTTGATAAATCGCTATTCCAGCTCTAACTGCAACACACCCTCTTCACCTGAAGATAAGTTGATAACTCTGGCTCTGAGCCAGTTTTAAAAAGCGTCTTGTAGCTTGTTTTACATGGCTTTATTTTGCACATTTTCTGAAACTTGTGAAACTGCAGCAATGGTACACATCAGTTGTTACAAGTTGAAGGTTTTATTTATCAGTATATTTCCCTGCAAGTTATGAGATGTTTGCTTTGAAAATTAAGCACAGGTTTTGGTTTTTTTTGTTTTTTTTTTTTTTTCTTTTCTTGGAACACCTCAGTAAAGAAACTTAAACCTTGGTGAAAGCTACAAATGCTGTTTGTGGAGCAACTGATTTCATACCTTGCTGCTGAGGTCTCGACTAGTCTGTATATATGTTTGTTCTTCTCCTCCGTAGGTGTTTACATCCTTATTGGAGCTGGGGCGCTTATGATGCTGGTTGGTTTCTTGGGATGCTGTGGTGCATCACAGGAATCTCAGTGTATGCTTGGCCTGGTAAGTGTTCAGAGTAGTGCCTAAATTTTTAGCAGCATGATGGGAGAGGAAGGAGAATATTCTGTTGCAGTTAAAAGGCAGCAGATTGTGATTGTTTTGGCTCTGCAGTGTTTAAACTTGTGGTCACCTACATAATGGTAAAATGTTAAATATAGTTTTTAATTTCTGGTCCTAAACTCAAATGTTCATGCTATATTTGAATCAAGAGGCTGAATGTGTGACATACTCAGACACTGAAGTGTCAAGACTGGGAGTATTGTAAACACAGAACAAAAGTGTTGATAAGAGTAATGCTATTTACTAGACAGTTTATCCTGGACCCTGAAGGTTGTGCAGTCTTCAGTCTTTGAGACTAGAACTGTAGTATTTGATCCTTGAAACAACAAGCCTCTACTGTTCCTAATCACAAGATGAGCTCTTCTGGTTGACAACTGCTCTGCAAGCCAATTATTGGAGAGCAACTTCATTGTTTTCAGACTGGAGGGACCAGTTGAGCTTACTGGGCTCGTGCACATCTGTACACTTGCAGAACTACTCATCCAAATAACCAGAAGACTTGGTTAATAAAAGACTTCTACTATAGCCAGTGAAAGAACAATTCCCCTTCTGTGTAATGGAAGAACTTAAATTCAAGTATTTCTTGCAAAATGATGCCTCTAGCCCTTTGCAATTCTGAGTATCTCTCTTTAAAGTGCTTTTAAATGATAGTGGTGTTTTGGACCTGGTAGTCAATTAAAGACAGAGAACACATTTATTTCTATTTTATGGGATACACAACAAAGTGACCATAAGCTCTGTGGGAATTGGTGGCAAGCTAGGGATTAAGTAATGACTCCTAAAGCAATAGGAGTGACAAACCAGGGAAAAGAAGTGGTGTCAGCTGTTGTGATGTGTCTGAGTGACTTGGGCAACTTCAAAGTCTGAGTTAATAGATGATGGGCTTTAATTAACTCTGATCAAAAAGCAGGATTTCTGCTTGGAGAGCACTGCCAGGCTTTCCGACGCTCCCGGGAAGAAGTGCTGACCCAGTGCAGTGTGTCCTCTTTCCTAGTTTTACTGATGTTCCAGACCTCCAGCTGGGAACACTGAGTGACAGTTCCCCCAAGTCTGGACAAACTTGCAGTAAATGTGTGTGATGCTATTTTGTGATGCTGTGGTCTTCATTAATAATGTGGTCTTTCTTTTCTAGTTCTTCTTCTTCCTTTTTGTGATTTTTGCCCTTGAAATTGGTGCTGGAATCTGGGGATTTTCAAACAAAGAAAAGGTAGGTTGTTCTTTAAAGCTGGAGTGGCGGGATGCTGGAGTGGGTTTCCCAGAGCAGCTGTGGTTGCCCCATCCCTGAAGTGATCAAAGCCAGGTTGGATGAGGGCTCTGAGCAACCTGGTCTAGTGAGGGGTATCCCTGCCCATGGCAGGGGGGCTGGACTAGGTGATCTTTAAAGTTCCCTTCTGACCCAAAATATTCCATGATTCTGTGAATGTGCCCACAGTTAGCAGTCTGCTGAGATCTATACCAGTATGAGTCAAATCCTCATTACCCAGGGAGTTTGGGTGAGACAAAGAAGACTGATTCAAGCAAAACAACGCAAGAAATCTAATATCTGAATGAGACTGTAGCAGGAAAGCCAGAGTCCAAGGGGCTGTTGCCTGCTAGAGTTGCCCTCTAGGCAGTACCTGGCAGAGTTGGGAAATGAAATAGGCTATCAGGGAAGCTTTACCAGATAGGAACCAGGTCAGCTAAGGGCTCAATGTTTCTGCACCTGGTGGCCTGTCCCTCACAGTCAAGGTTGTCTTGTTTCAAAATAAGATGCTCGGTGATCAGGGTTGCTTTTCTGCTTGTCTTATACAACAGGGAAATTGTAAAACCTTCTGGAGTGCAGTAGTGAATATTTTTGGCCAGCTGGTGGACAAAGACTTGGTTCTCTCATTCCTTTTGTGAAGCTCAGAGCTTTGGAAAGGAAATCAGTCTTAGCTGCTCAGGTGTGGCTTTTAAGAGTTAGGCTCACTTGTTTCAGGTGAGAAATACTGCCCACCCTCTCTTTTCACCATCTATTTGTACATGTCAAAAGAATGGGTATTGTAGGCTGCAGAATTTTTGTTGACTGACTTGCTCAGTGTAAGTTTTTCACAATAATATTAAGGTAAGACAATCATACACCACAACTCTTTGCTGTCTTGTAGATTATTGACGAGTTGAAGGAGTTCTACATGGACACCTATAAGAAGAGAACTCAACCAGGTGCCAAAGAGACCCTGACAGCATTTCAGCTCGCTGTAAGTACATGGTTATACTGAAACTAGACAGTAATGCACCTTCTTCACTCTGTTCTCCATGTCATCCACTCCCCTGTACCAGTCAAGTATCTTACTAACTAGAAGAAACCAAAACATTATTAGTAACAAATTGCAGAGAAGATGGCTTTGTGAAGATGGTATCAGTGAATTCAGTATGTCCCTCTGAAGTGCCTAGAACTAGTTCTTGTTTTTCTAAAGCTCAGAAGCAGGCTAGGAAACCCTAGATCTGTGATACTGAGCTAGAGACATCCTAGAATGCATACCTGTGTATCTGTGAGGAGTCCATCTCTGTGTCTGTCCTTACAAGCACAAGCTGTCATCAAAATAAATGTGTGTGTACTTAGTGAGATTTAGCTCTCTTCCTTTCAGAACCTTGTCCTTTAACATAATAAAGACTTTATAAAATTAAGTTTTATAGCAGTCACATTGAACTTCAGATTTGCTAAGGTCTGTAATAAAAACTAATCTAATTTATTTCTCTGTTTTTGACCAGATGCTGAGCAAAAATAAGGATTATTAAACCCTGTTTTGTCTTGTAGCTGAACTGCTGTGGCCTTACTGGAAGTATTGAGCAGATATTCATGGAAACCTGTCCGAAAAAGACGTTGACTGAGGCAATCACTGTAAAGGTAAAGCATGACTTATTCACCATCAGCTCTGCCCAATGAGTAGAATGAGAAACACACTTCTGAGTAAACCCTTCCAGTGCGGGGAAAGTTCACATGTCACACTTGGTTACCAATCTGTGTCTGTGATCAGTCTGTTTATTGCTGTTACTGTGGAAAGAACACCCGGGGTCAGTGGGAAATCTGGCCTTGCACAGGAAATGTGCAATCTGTGTGTCACAGACTGATGGGGTGAGCAGGGAAAGATCAAAACTTTGTCTAAAATAAACCCATAATGCAAGAGAGCTCTGTTCTCCTCACTGCTCCTATTGCCACAGCACCTTCCTGGTGCTTCCCTGGGAGTGTCACCTCCCCTCTTGGTTAGGGAGACAGAGCTTGGAGGTAGGAGCAAGCCTGAAGTTTTAGCAAGGAAAAGGAGAGGGAGTTAATGCATTGATAGCCTGTTAAGGTGAGTTTGTCACTGTCAAGGCAGTTCTCTGTGTCAGGTTTTCCTGTTGGAATATTGCTGCAGAGGTACCTGTGTGCCACAGATAACAGGAGAGGCAACTTGTATAGCTCTTAACTAACCCTCTTCCTCTTTTTCTTACAACTGCCTTGCTTCATGCTCCAAGACAGTCTGTATGAGTCTTCCAATAGAAAATAAGGCTCTTAATGGAATTCCATCAATTCCATTAATAACTTAATTTTTTTTTTTTACTTTACTTGTGACAACTTGAAATATCTGACCACATGAGACCTTCAATCTGTAGTCACACCTGAATGTTTAGTCCTGCCCATGCAGTCTGTTATGAGTTAGAGTGTATGGGAGCAGCTGAGACAGCATGCAGCTCTTACTGTTTGCTTTTATTCTGCTATGTGTTTTATTCATCGGTTGACTCCATGTTGTGATGTGTTTATGGCCCAGTCCCAACTGTAGAAAAGCAGTGGATAGACTGAGATCAAAGGGATGTAATGGAGTGGCTGATTTGTGTTGCCTTTAAGAAGCAGTGCTGTATTGGTATTCTGATTGAACTGATTCATCCTTGCCAGTATATCCCTTTAATCCTTGATTCAGTCTTTTTTTTTGGACTGGATAAGGAACAACAACGGAAAAAAAGTAGCTTTCAGCAGCTCACTGTAGTTTGCTGCTGGAACAAGTAGGACAGGAGCCGGGTTGAGACTTTGACCAGCTACCAGGCTCTTAAAAGATTTATGCCTCTGTAAAAGTGCCACCTTTTTCTTGGCTGCCACATGCCTTTTCTGGGGAAGGGACTGTACTTTTTATTTTTTTCAGTTGCAATGGTAATTCATTGTCCTGGCATCATCAAACTGGCCCCTCTGGGAGTCTGCCCATTCCAGGGATGCATGCAGTCCAGGATATCAAGCCATTCCCACGCAGTGTGGGTCCATAAGGTGTCTGCAAAATTCCAGTAGCAACTGGAAATATCAAGAGTGGCTTCAAATCTATTTTGAGAAGGGATGAGCAGTGCAGCAGCAGTTTAAGTGTTGACATCCCTTAGTAACAAGCCAAGCGTGGTACAACTGCTGTTGGTCCTGATCTACCTGATAAACTGCAGGTGTTGAGAAGGGAATCCTGCTGTAGCCAAGGTGCTGTTAAGAGATTTAGAGACTTGAAGAGTAGATTTAAACTTCCGCACCAACTCTTGTGTTGGAACATCCCTGGCTTTGTTTAGGGATGTGAAAGTAAGGCCAGATGAAAGCAGCTTTCCAAAGAAACCTTTCTCTAGTGCAAGCAGACTTGAGCTCAAACAAGCAGAAACTAACCTTTGTGTGTGTGAAACACTAATGAACTGTCTGTTCTTTCCAGTCCTGCCCTGCTGCCATTGATGACGTCTTCAAATCAAAATTCAATGTCATTGGAGCAGTTGGCCTTTGCATTGCTGTGATGATGGTGAGTTCCCAGATTATTTAGAGGGATACTGTGTGTTAAGATGATACTTAGAGCAGGAGTCTGTAGAACAGTGCCTGGCATAGCAGCCCACATGGCTATTCCACTAAGGGCAAGCCCCAGCAGGATCAGGGTGTGTGCTGCAGGGCCCTGAGGCAGTGCAGAGGCTGGGATGTGTCAGAGATCCCTGCTTCTACTTTGGATTAGGACCTGTCTCCTTGTACCTTTAGCAGTGGTGAAATCGTATCGGGGGGGGGGGGTGTATATGTAGAGTGAAGATGTATTAGTCATGTTGCTGGCCCACTTTTTCATCTCAGTATCTCTTGGGTTCTTTATCTGCATATCTCTTGGGGATTCTTGCTTTTCTTTCCTTTATAACATCTAAAGGCTCTGTTAGAGAACTGAAATAACAGTGCCACTAAGAAAACTTGCGCTTTTGTGTTTGACTTCTCTGGAGAAGATGGACGCAAATATGCTGGGATGGTCAAAGATTTCTTAGGAGATATGGCAGTGGTTTTACAGCTGATCTGTTTTCAGATATTGAGGTGAAGGGGATTCATGAGAACAGAATGAACTTTGGGGGTGGAGGGGCAGGTACTGCAGAATAGAGTATATAAATACAGAACGAATTTGGCCTCTGGGCTGGGAAGAGCAGCTGTGCTTGTCCTCATGCTGATAAAAGAACATGCTTTGGTTTCCTGATTTGCAGTGTGTTTGCTTTCTTTACAGGTTATTGGCATGATATTCAGTATGATTCTCTGCTGTGCCATCCGCAGGGAAAGAGAGATGGTCTAAGAGCTACAAACCCAAGACTCCTGCACTATAAAATCTTTATCATTAACTTTAGTGTTCTGAGAGCATTTCTAAAAAGTTATATATTTGTTACCTTTTTAATGCTTTATTTGGTACTGATGTAGGTTTTGCTTTTTATGTTATAGGTTAAAATGATAAAGGTTTATCTGACTCAACACAAATATTGTACATAAAATATCTGACTTTCTTGAAACTTACATAATTTGGATATAATTTATGTTGGAGACAATTTGATAATAAAGAGTAAGATGTATTGTATTGTTTGTGGGGGAGGAGAGATGTTGCTGTATTGATTAATCCTACTGTTTGATGCATAGCATGGAGTGGAACTTGCATAACATGATAAGTGTTAAATCACTTGGGCTTTAGTACAAAGCAGGAAATAACTCCTATATCAATGCCATGTTTGAAGGGAATTCCAAGGAGTGGGAGATGCTGTCAGAGCAGGTTAGAGAAGGCATGGCCATTCCTCCTTTCCTTGGCGTGTGTGAACAAAAGCAGGTCTTAATAACATTCCTAAAATGTCACTGCAGTAACACTTTACTGTCGCCTTCCTGGAGGGTGGCAAAGGCTGAGTGTCACCAGGGTGATGTGCAGGCACTGGTGCCTTGATGCAGCCAGGCTGGGCTCTGCTCTGGAGCCAGCTGGGCCTCCTTACATCAGCCTGTCTGCTGGCAGAACTGTCCCCTGACGTGGCCTAGGCCCCTCAGCAAGGCAGATTCCCTAGTGTTTGCTCAGGATTTTTGCACTGGCTGGCTTTGTGCGTTGTTTCTCCAAAGCCACAGGGGTACAATCTCAAGGGCTTACAACACGTGTGCCAAATCTCAGGTTTCCAAGTGGAATAAACACAAGTTGCGTGAGAAGTTACTGTCCAGGTCCACAGTTGCAGAGTTGTGGCTTATCCTGTTTCAGTTAAAAAATGGATGTGGGAGAGAGTGGAGAACATCAGTGTGGAACCCTTAGCTTGAAGAATTACCAATTTGTCCTATACTTCTGCTCTAAATGGCTTTTTAAGTGGGTTTTGTCTTAAATACCTTCTGGTGGGGGCTGCCCATGGGGTCCTTACCAGCAAGTCAATGTGCTATACCTCGTGTTCCCTCACTGTAGTATCTCATCTGTGTTCTCAGAAGCTTCTGGTCTTCGTCCTCTGGGTGCTACAAATATCTCTTGGTATTCTTTGCTTGCTCCCACTTTTCTCTTGCAAGGAGGTTGGTATTTACTATGAGAAATACTGGATTTTTGTGAGGGTTGGGCTCTTTTTGAAGCTCTGAATGATGCATGAATGTATTGCCACCGTTGTTACCCACTGTCACTTGTCTAAGGCAACCATGCAGCTCTCCTCTGTAATATGTTGCACTGTTCTGTGTTCATGGGCTTTCTGAAAAAAGAATTTAAAAAAATTCAAATGGTAATCATGCTTCTGTGTGTCTTGCAGAGAGTGGAATAACTCCTGAAAGGAGCTGATCTGATTTTCTTCTGTGGGTATATGTGAGAACCTGGAGGGGAAAGAAATGTCTCATGGGAATTTGAGACCCACCCTGTCCCTGAGCTCTGGCAGAACTGAAGTGTTTTTGCCAGCTGTGTAATTCCGTGTGTGAGACTGAATGTGGCACCTGAAAGAGCTGCAGTGAATCTATCAGCCATCATGAAATTCACTGCTGACTTCAGCTGCCCTTGGGGTTTTGTGGGTGGTTTGTTGTTTTTTTTTTTTTGTTCCCTCTTCCCAGAATCATTTAGGTTGGAAAAGACCCTTAGGCTTATCAAATCCGTCCTTTGACCAATCACCACCTTGTCAACTGGACCAGAGCACTGAGTGCCACATCCAGTAATTTCTTGAGCACCTCAAGGGATGGTGACTCCAGCCCCTCCCTGGGCTGCCCTGTTCCATTGGCAGAGTCCAAGGGAAGGGTTGTAAGCAGGGAGAGGAGAACTGAGCTGTAGGCTCAGCACCTCAGAGCGTGACCGGCTTTGGGCAGGGGCTGCAGAGGAAGCTCTCAAACTGACATCCAGCTCAGCTGAAGATCCAGAAGACTTAAGTGAATAACTGCCACTGTTCCTGTGTTCCACAAAAGCTCTAGGGGGTTTCCCTGGGAGTTAATCTTTAGCTTGCAAAGCTGCTGCCTTGACCTCAGTGTTCATGCAACACTCTCTACTCTGATGCCTGCCCCCACCCCCCATATTTTTTTAAGCCCTATAGCCCAATCTTTTGCCCTTCTTTTTAAACATCCTGTGAATGTTAAGTTGGTGTTTTCTGAGGAATCAGCAGAAGGGCAAGTCTTGTTTTACCAGAGAAGATAGAGCTGATCTTTATTACTGGAGTATTACTTCCTTTTAGCAAAAACATGGGCTACAGATGCAAAACCTTGTTGCCCTCATCCTAAGATGAGCAAGCTAGCCTGGAATGAGTGCTTCAGCAATGAATACTATTGACCTATATGCTACGTTTCACTTTACAGGTACCAATTGTGATCAAATTTCCTGAAAAATTGGGTTCTAAACCCTAAAAGTCTGTAGCGCTGACTGTCCGAGCAGGGAGCAAGTTCCCATCGTCAGGGTAGGGCAGGAACAGAATGTGACTTGTGAGGTAATGTAGGGAGGCTCAGGTGTGCAAAAGGGGTAATAGATTTGGGGGTTTTGTTGGGTTTTTTTTTGTTTGGTTTTTTTTTTTTCCCTCTGGAAAGTAGGAATGGGTCAAATGCTTGTGGAGGGAGAGAGAGTGAGGGATCCCTCTTCAGAAAGTATCTGTCCAGGTTTTTTGGGATAGCAGAGAAGCATGTACTAGTGCTGGGAAAAAGTCAGGAGTAAGAAAACATTATCCTAGAGCTTCAATGTGATGTCTATTGGGAGGAATAGAGAGGATGAAGGAAAACATACAAAAAGAAAATACATCTTTGTCTCTTCTATGCCATCCTAGTTCCCCATCAGTGAACAAAAGGTGCAGCTATGTTAAAGCCTCCCTGGAATGTAAGAAATCACTCCAGAAAGGAAAAGGGCTTAAGCAGCTCTGTTTCCAAACACAAGCAAATTTCTTCTTTAAACACAGGTGCTGCTAATTTGTTGTTGTAAATTTGCTTGAAATAGCTATGTTTTATGGCCAAATGCGACAATATGCATTCTATATATCTATGGGAATTGCTTGTGGATAGCAAAGAGTTGTGGGATCTAAGTACTTTCTTGGGTTTGGATAATACAAAAGACAACTGGTAATGTAAGCCCCGTTGAGTACTTTTTAACAGTGTTAGCAGCAGTGTTTGATGTTAAATCATGGAGCCACAGGGGAGGGACCTTAAAGGTCATCTCATTCCAACCCCCCTACCATGGGCAGGGACACCTTCCACTAGACCAGGTTGCTCAGAGCCACATCCAAACTCGCCTTGAACACTTCCATGGATGGGAAGTGCTCCGAGGCTGTTCTCAGCTGTGTCCCTTTGCTGCTGTGAGGAAAACAAGGGCAGATAAAGCCAAACCCCTGAAGGATGTGGCTATTTACATGTTGTAACCCAGCATATGGAGAGTATGGGAATTTGCACCATGAAACAGCCTATTGTAAGATCAAGGAAAAAAAAAATGTTTGACTAAGGGGCAAGGATTTAGCAGTGAAGTCCGAAGGAAAGCTGGATTTGGTGATCTGCAAGGTAATTGTGCCAGGAGAAAGATTTCTAGACTTTGGAAAATTGGAACTAGCCTGCCTCAGGAATAGAGAGAGTCTCAAGCCAGCTGTGTGGTCAGCTCTGTTGGAAGAAGGTGCACCAAGGCAGGGAGAGCCTGGTTTTCCAGGGGGATGGAGTTTATTGCTGGAAAATAGCTTCATTCTTTATAATGGAGCTGGGAAAGTTGTCTGTGGTAGGACATGTCGCCATTTTACAGCAGTCCTAGGACATAAGCACCATCATCGAGTCCAGAGAAAACATCACAGGAGGTTCATGAAATCGGGAAAGGGTGTGGGAAGAAACTGGCTACAGTGGAAAGAAAGGGGTGAGCCCCACACATTGGGAGGGTTGGAGTAAATCCTATCCTCTCACACTCTTCAGAAACTTAAATCCACCCTATGTTTCAGCATTACTCACAGAGAAGATGTGTTTGCAGAAGGGGAGGATGTCGTTACCTGCAGGGTAGCTTCTGAAAGAGCTCCCAGAGGAATTGCTCCAGTAGACAGAAAAGCCTGGATTTATTTTGACAGGCTCTCCCAGTCAGGACTATACTTCTTGCTCTCCACCCATCAGGAGAAAAGTGTTTGCAGACAGTTTTTAGGAGCTGCCTGTACATCTCCACTATTTTTGCTCTTTGGATAAATCTCCCAGTCCAAGCAAGCCTTGCAGAACATGGGCTTAGAGCAATTGTCCTGAAGGAGGGGAGTGGGGGGATAAAAGGTAGTGGGGCTTAAAATCCCAGTGATAAATGTGAGTCAGATGCTGTTTCCATGGGGGATGTGCTGAGAAGTTCAGGCTCAGCCCTGCCCTGTTTCCTTGCAGGCATTTACAAGCCTCAGCAGAGCTGCCCAGCCAGCCTCCAGCTGCAGGTGATGATACAAACAGTGCCAAGGCTGCCTCCAACTACTCCAGCATCTTTTTTCATCCTATTTTCTTTATTTTTCCCTGCTGGCACCAGGCTGATAAGGTGGGGGCAGGTGAGGGTCTGTCTGCAGCTGCCACCATGAGGGACTTCCCAGGGGGACCAGGGACTCTTCCCTGGGTGAGAGTTGCTGCTCCAACTACAGAGCCCAAGCTGGGTTTTGTTGGGTTTCTAAATTTAGGGGTGGTTTATGCCTTGGCTACTGTATAATTATGATTATAAAATAGCCACCCCTTCAGTTTCTGTCTTTTGGCAGCTCTCAGGAGATGACCTAATTTGAACTGCCAGCAGTGAGGACCTTGAACCCTATCAAAAGTCACTTCTAAATGAACCTAGAACATGTAGACATTTGCCAGACTCTGCTGGCAGCGATAAAAATAGGTTAGTGAGATTTTTCCACTGCTGGACACAGGCTTCCACATGCGTGGCTCCCACAAAATGAATCCACAAGGCAGCCATTCATGGCATGTTGAATGCTTCTCTTCTCTCCCTGCTGATTTCAGGATCAATAGATATTCAGGCTGTGGCTGAGAGCTGACCTTTTATGCCTTGTTCTAACGCTGGCCTTTAGTCCTCGGCTGGCCATGCAATGGGCTGCTCTGCTTCTGCTCTGTCCCACCAGCACCACTGCTCCCTTTGCAGCATGAGCAGGGCAGGTCCTGCTGGATGAAAGGAGCTGCCATCTCCAGCTGTTACTCCTTGGCTGTGTGTGAGGAAAGAGGAGGGTGGTGGAGAGCTGGGGGAGCTGCACCGCAGGACAGGTTTTTCGGCTTCGCACTGGCTGCACCTCCAGCATCGCCTCTGCTCCTGGAAGGGTGGGGGAGTCCTGAACAGCCCTTTCCAGACCCACAGTCTCGCCTCAGCTGGAGGTTTGTAATTAAAAGAAATAGCTTTAAACAGCCTTGAGGCTGCTCTGTTGCTGGGGTTTCCCTGCCATACCCCAGTGCCTGGTTATCCTGGCGGCACAGAGTGAGTTCCCAGCAGGGAGTTGGACAACTCCATAGCTCAGGTGATGTCCCACCATCAGCAGCACAACAGAGGCAGAGGAGAGCTGGGGCCAGTGTTCAGCAAGCTCATGATTCATGGCTTGAATCCATTTGCAGGATTCAAACAGTGTAGATGCAAATAAACATGAAGAGCGGCAGTGGGTATTCAATGAAGTTACTGTTTTGCCTCTCCCTGTGTGGGACCAGCCACTCCTTTGCAGCTCCCTGTGACTTCATGGGTGTGAAAACAGAAAAATCTGTATTGTTGAGGGGGTGCCAGTGGGGTCTGTCCCTGTTTGCAGATAGAAGCCACACAGCTGTGCTGTGCCATGGGGCAGGTTGGCTGCTCCACAAGTGAGAAATGGCTTTATTCACAGTGTGAGTTCTAGGGGCAGCTGCTTATCCTGATTTTTAGTACCAAGAGACTGTTCCCCAGGAACCTCTGCCCTCACAGGATGGCTGCTTTGTAGTATGGGAGCACTGTGATTTGTAGACCCTCAACCATTAATATCACCAGACCACTGAGTACAGAAAATGATTTGCACTGTGGTTTTACTTCTATTTTCCTTCTATTTAAAATTTTCCTGGAAGACTTATAAGCATTCAGCTGCTAAGTGTGACACAGAAAGGGACTTTTTCCACTCATACACAGCCTGTGGCTGCAGCCTTTGTCCTCTGTGCCAAGCTGAAACTTTGTGTATGGTGTGCACATCAAAAGTGCTCTTGAGAAGAAACCAGGGTGGCAAATATGATGTAAAGAGGTGGAAGAGGGAAGACTGAGTCAAGTCGCCCTCTCCTGGTCATGCAAATCATGTTTTAATGGCAAGTGTGTGAGGTGAACGAGTGAGGCCTTTCTCTGTAGAGGCAGAAAGAATATTACACTGCATGCATTAATTTTTACATCAGAGGCTGTAAAAATCCCCAGGGTCTGTGGACAGTAAAGTTTGTGGATAATTAGAATCATAGGATCACAGAATAGTTCAATTTTGGAGGGACCTCAGGAGGTCCAACCTCCTGTTCAAAGCAGGGTCAGCCATGAGGTCAGACAAAGTTACTCAGGGCTTCACCTAATCCGATTCTGAAAACCTCCAAGGATGGAAATTTCAGAATCTCCTGATCCTCTGCTGGTATCCTGATGAGAAAGTTTTTCCTTATGAGTCTGAACTTCTCTTGTTTCAACCCATGCCTGTTGTCTCACACAGTGAGGAGCCTGGCTCTGCCTTTTTGGTCATCTCACAGATACTGGAAGGTTGTCATTAGCCCCCTCCCAGCAAAATGTTCTCCAGCTTGGAGAAGCCCTGTAGCCCCAGTATTAATGCTCCATCCTGGCTGTCTTCCAGCAACAGTTTGCCAGTGCTTTTCTGGTTACTGGGGAATACAAAATGTTTTGGGGACACAATGCAGTTTAATGACTTCTGAGAAGCTGGAGGTAATAACTTCCCTCAGTCCTCTGATTGTGTTCCTGCTGATGCAGCCCAGGATGCTGTTGGCCTTCCTCACTGCACGGTGGGCCATTACTGGCCAAGGTCAGAACAACTCTGCCGGTGAAAAACAATATGCAGTTCCTTTGGAACTGTGTGGGTTGGTGAAGGTTAGTATGCCCACGCTCAAGGACTTTATAGTGGAAAAAGAAACAAAACTGAAGGTAGAAATGGGGCAGAAAGATGAGCAACCAGCAAACACCACTTGGCAGGTCGTTCCTGTCAAGGATTGCTAATCCCACGTGCCAAGGTCCAGCAGTCAGGGGAAATTTCTCCTCTGTGTGAGTGCCAGCTTGACTCCACCCTTGCCTTGGCATTGCAATTAGGAAAAGCTGATTTTTGCTGCCATCAGTTCCCCTTCCTGAGCCTGTCAGTGTATATCATGAGCTGCCTCCTCTATTTTTCCCAGCAGTGGGGACACAAGTGACCACATCCCTTCCTGGAATGGGAACCTCTTGCTTACTGTGATGGCACCTTGTCACACCATGAGAGGGCCCCTCCTCCCTCGGGCTGGCAAAGCTCCCATCTCACTCTTGGGGGAGATTTCTATTAAAAAACTTAGGCTTTCCATCTATAAGCATTTTGTTTTGCAATATATGTCATATTTATCTGTAAAATTAGCCCTGCAGCTGGTCACAGCAGTTCCTCCATGCTTTTTGTGTTTTCTGTTATCAGCACCTCATCCTTGCCAGAGTTAAAGTGTCTGGGCTAAAACTTTCTGCCTTGAGTTGAACAGGTTTTTTGTACCTGCTGAAGTATCTTTGGTTATTGCCAACAATGATTCCAGTGCAAAAAATGTTTGTTTGCCTGGGTTTCAAAAAAAAAAAAATATCAGCCATTTAATTGAAGCACAGCTTCTGTTTTGGAGGCAGTGCTTGACAGTTGTGGATGGTTTCTGTCTTTATTAGCAAGGAACCCATAGCTTTTTAGAAAGAAAAAGCCACACAAATGAGAGATTCTGGGAATCTCTGGGAATTTCTGGGAATCAGAACTGAATCTGTACAGTTCTGATAGACCAGGTGGGGAAGTCACCAAAATACTTGGGCATTCAAGCATGTCCCTGGGACTAACTCAGCCCCACATGCACCTGAAATCTGCAGATACTCATCAGGCTTTGCCCGGGAACAAGAGCTGTGCCACATAATGCAAAGCAAATTTTCTCAGCCTGGCCAGAGCTGAGTTGGGTGGCTCTTGCCTTTGGCTTGCCCCTAGGAGGAGGTGACCTCACCTGACTCCCTGAGAAGGTCTCCCTGTGTGGGAAGCTCTTTCCCAGATGCTTATGGACATCTATGGATGTGCCTGGAGGATGGGATGTGGTGTAAATACTCCAGAGGCAAATCTTCTCAAGGTCAAGGTGGGAGGAAGGGCCTTTTTATATAGCAGATTCCACCAGGAACCCCTTCTCTGCCCAGGGAATGGCAGGGAGGAACTTCCTCCTGGCTGGGAATCACCCAGTGCCCAGGCATTGTCCCACCCCAGTGTGCCTCATTCTGGGGTCTTTTGGAGTTAAGGCCATCAAGGGAGACAGGCTTTTTGGATCCTTATTGGTATCCTGAGTGCCCAGCTGTTCTCTCAGGAGGTGTATCTGCTGTGCCAAGCTTACTGATCTCATTTCGGGAGCCCTGGTAAGGCAGCCTTGAAGTTTTCTCTCTAGTCATCCCTCCTGGTTAACAGGTTCATGTGAGTTCTCTCAGCCTGATACCCAATACTCCATGGCAGCTTCACAGGGCCGTGTGGTAAAACTCAGTCTTGGGTGTGTTTCCAAGCTGCTGTAGGAGCTGCGTGGGACACAACAGTGAAAGGTGCCAGATGCTGCAAAACCACCTCCTGTGGAGAGAAGGTTTTCCCACCCCCACACCTTCACTGCTGCCCTGGTTTTGCAACCTCCAGGAAAGCCTGATGCCTGGTGAGACACTTAACTTTGCAGCTCGGTGGTTGTGGTACTTCTTGGAGCTGGGAGAAAAGAGCAGCTCCAAGAGCATTAATGTACTTTACACAATGATCTCTTTTATAAGGAAATCCTTAGCACATCCAGGCCTCTGTGTACCCCAGGATGGCACTGAGAGGGTTATGCCCCTCCCTTTGGGACCTTTTGATTTTCCTTGTTGTTTTTCAAGAGAAAAATGCAAAATCCCACAGTAACCAGTGACCTCTTTCTTTGTGCCAGTCCTCAGAGCTACCAGGCAGCAACGGAGCTAGAGGCACTTCCTGCAAATCCTGGGGGAGATCCCTAGCCCCTGTAGCCTGAAGGGAATGGGTAGGGGCTGAGGGCACCACATTCCCCTTCCACCTCTGCTCCCCTCTCTGGCATCAGTTTAAAATAAAGCAGCACATCATTCCCTGTGTTTGCCAGGAGCAGCATGGAAAGCTTTCCCTGGGTGTCCTGAAGCAGGATGGCAGCAGTGCTGGGAACAAGGTGAGACTTGCATCTGGGGAAATGAAGCTGAAGAAGAGTGGCTGAGAAAGTAAAGGAAGGGAGAAAAACAAGGGCTGGAGAAAAGGGTCAGTGCTAGAAATAGAGCAGGGAAGGCAAAGGCAGAGCATAAGGACAAGGGTGAGCAAGAATGGGGAATGACAGGAACAGGTAGGATCTGGGAGAAAAGGTAATGGTCTGGGCATACAGGAGGTCAGACAAGATATAAAATAAATAAAGGGCTTCTCCAGCTTGAAATGCTGGCACTACAATAGGGTCTAGCAGCTGTCTCTTCAGTTTAGATGATGAAATCACAGCCTCCAGCCTTCTCATGGTCAATATGTGGCAATATGACCCCACTGCATGAACTGTAGCTTTTTCCATTTATTAAAACAAAACAAAACAAAACAAAAACCAATCAACCAAAAAAAACAAACAAAAAATACCACCAAAAGACCCCAACCAGAAGCAGAGCATAAATGAAATTAGGACTGTAATCTCAATCTCAGGTGACACCAGTATGGAGAGGAATGAGCACATGCATTATGACCTAAATCTGCAAGATCTGTGCTTCCCTCTTGGTAGGAACTTGGAGGCTCTACTGAACAAACCTAGGAGCTCAAGGAAAAGACAGAACAGCCTTGTAATGAAGATACATTGATTTTGTCCTGCTTCAGGCCCAAAGTGATGTGAGGCAAGTCACACAGTGGGGGTCTTTCCATATTCCTCATTTTCTGAGTTTACTTGGCAAAGTACTGGGCACACATGGCAACAGCTGAAGTGTGTAAGAGCCTTGCACTACAAAAGCCTTCACCTCCTGAAGAAAGATGCTGCTGTTACCTCAGTCCATTGCCAGTACCTGTTTCTGAACTTAAAAACATTTGTGTGCCTGAGCTCCCAAGCTGTAAAGTGAAGATGTAGAAGACAATTGTGATGCTGCCTCCTACTCCTACAGGGTGCCATGTGAATACTTTCATGTTTGTGGGGCACTGACAAACAATACTGTTGAGCATCATCAAAATGCCACATGGAAATTATTAACTACTCAGTAAGGAATTAAGATTATATGAAGTAAATATGGTCTCAGCCACACACTGGCTGAAAAGACTAAAAAGCTCCCAGTTGCTACCTACTCACTGTCTGAGACAGAGGTTCTGAGCTAAAAACAATCTTTACATACCACTTCACATATGCATAGGCACAAAAGAGCTGAATAAAAGTTGTACCTTCATAGCAGCACTTCCTAATTTTTGAATTATTAACTGAAATAATTTTCTGCATTTTTTGAAGTGAAACATTTACAGTCTTTAAAGTGCCCTGATACCCTCTGAAATGTGACTGTCACTGCTTGCACATCAGCTATGCTCTGTGGAAAGTCTCTCAGTTGGGCTTTGTTTGCTGCCTGCCAGCTCTGTTCCAAGAAGGATATTTTCCATTTTGCACACAGTTGCCAGTAAAAAAAGTCCTAGAGAATTCCACACATGCCTCTGCATCTCTCCAGATAACAGCTCCTTTTTATGTTAGTGAAACTATGTTGTAGCTAATTTTGTGCAAATACTTTTGAGGGCAAAAGGTGTTCCTGAACCAGGAGCTTAATTTAGTCGATGCTGTGTGGGCTTAGGGTTCCTCACCCATTTTCCCCTGTCTAGGTTGGGCTTTGCTGATCCAATAAGTTAAACAGAAACAATTCTTATTCTAGTATTTTATTCAGCAGCATCACATTTATACAGTCACTTTTCAGAGCACAACAGGGAATTCCCTGTCCTCCTCCTTTTAATTTTTTTTGCTGTGTTTCCAGGACCTGAGCCAGGGCAGGATGAAGGGAGGTTGTTGGGTGCCCAGTATATTATTCACCAAGAGCTTTGCCCGTGGGAGGAGTCCTGCCCACCAGACTGGAACCTGCTCAGGCTCCAGAGCAAACTTTCCTAAAAACAGCTTTCACTAAAGCTCAGCCTGCTGGAGGCACCATTACCTAAATCAGCAGAAGGATTCTTTAAATTCCTGTAGGACTTGGTGACCTTTCTCTGGGCTGGAGGGCAGCACCTCTCTCCTCTGGGTTCTCACAGATGCAATCACCTTCTCAACAAGGCAGTCGTGCTGCTGGAGACCCTCTGCTTCAAAACAGCCAAGCAGCCTCCAGCTGAGAAATGATGTTGCTGTGTCTCCCCTGGAGATACACCCACACCTCCACAGTCACAGCTTGGGTCAGGTTGGGAGGGACCACAGTGGGTCATCTGGTCCCACCTCCCTGCTCCAGCAGGGTCATCCCAGAGCACATGGCACAGGACTGTGTCCAGACAGCTCTGGAATATCCCCAGTGAGGGAGACTCCACACCCTCTCTGGGCAATCTGTTCAGTGCTTGGTCACTGCACAGCAAAGAAGTTTTTCCTCATGTCCAGGTGGAACTTCCTGGGCATCAGTTCCTGCCCGTGGCCTCTTGTGCCATTGCTGGGCACCCCCGAGCAGAGCCTGGTCCATCCTCTGTCCCCTCCCTGCAGACGCTGACACACATGGATGAGGTCCCCTCTCAGTGTCTCCTCTGGAGGCTGAACAGCCCCAGCTCCCTCAGCCTTTCCTCCTCAGGGAGATGCTCCAGTCCCTGAATCATCTCCGCAGCCTCCGCTGGACCCGCTCCAGGAGCTCCATGTCCCTCCTGTCCTGAGGAGCCCAGGACTGGACACAGCACTCCAGGGCTGAGCAGAGGAGCAGGATCACCTCCCTTGACCTGCTGGCAATGCTCTTCCCAATGCACCCCAGGCTCCATATGCCCTGTCCACCCACCCAGGTCCTGGCACAGCTGGGCTGCAGGTTAGCCCCCTGCCCACGCTGCATCCCGGTTTGTGTTGGACCAGGCAGCGCTGGCTCCCCTCCTGCTGCCCTGTTCCTCCACATCTCTTCACACCTCGGGCTTACTCTTCCACCTTTATTCAGCTGCTTCTTAGCCAGGATAGAGAGAGAGATGCATATTCCTGCAAGTATTACTCACCTCTCCCCCATGCAGAGGCTCTCCTGTGGGAGCAGCCCAGCACCACAGGGCAAGCCTCGCCTATAGGGAGGCAGGGAGATAGGGATTCCCTTTCCATTTCCTCCCTTTGCGCAGGCAGAGTTTAAAACAGTGTTTAGAATCAGTGGAATGACTCAGTAAAGTGGCTCTGGCAGAGTTGGGAGCCTAATTTGGAAAAAAAAAAAAAGGCAATGACTTTTGCATTATGATACATTGGCTGCTACTCAGTCATCAGTACACAAAGGGCTTTTCTTCCTGAGCCATTAGCTAAATGAATCACCACAGATTTCCAGTGGAGTGTTTCTCCAGAATCCCATCTCCCCTTTCTCCCCGGGCTGGACTGGCACATATCCCTCTGCCACTGCAAGGACATGACACAAACAGGAAGATGCTTCTTCAGAACGGGAGGTTTGCTGTAAAAATAAATCATGACTCTTCTGCTGAGAACAGCAAACAGAAATTATGGGAAATATTTTCAGCCTTTGTTGTTGCAAATGGAGGGAGTGTAAACAACCCAGCTGGCAGAGCAGGCTGACGCTGTGTGTGGGATGGCTCTCAGCCGTGCAGCCCCAAAGCTGCCACAGCATTCCCAGCGTCTGTGCTGTGGTGAGGAGAGGGCATCAGCCCTGGCAGCTCCTCCTGACAACCCCCTGTGCTCCCCAGGGATGTGCTCCAGCCCACAGCTCCCACACTGGAGAACAGCACCCAGACTCGGGGTGGGGACCCCTCTCAGTGAGGGTCTCTGAGTAACCTTTATGTCTGTTCCTTCATTCCCAACAGAGGCTCAGATGAAGCAGATGCCCAGAAGCTGCTGGAGCACCACCTATGAAGACAGGCTGAGAAAGCCTGGAGAAAAGAAGGTTATGTGGAGACCTCACAGCACCTTCCAGTATCTGAAAGGGCCTACAGAGAAGGTGGAGAGAGACTTGTCGTCAGGAACCATAGTGACAGGACAAGGGGGAATGGCTTCAAACTGACAGAGAGCAGGTTTAGATTGGATATAAGGAAGAAATTCTTCCCTATGAGGGTGGTGAGGCCCTGGCACAGGTTGCCCAGAGAAGCTGTGGCTGCTCCATCCCTGGAAGTGTCCAAGGCCAGTTAGGATGGGGCTCTGAGCAACCTGGGATAGTGGAAGGTGTCCCTGCCCATGGCAGGGTGTTTGGAAGGAGATGATCTTTAGGGTCCCTTCCAACACAAAGCCTTCCATGATTCTAAGGGCTCCTGAGACATAAGCAAGGTTTCAGGCAGACTGAAGTGCTCCTCAAGCAAAATGCAAAGATGACCTCAATAGGGTGGGGTGTGATAGCTCAGCATTCTGATCCCAGTGTGAAAATCCAAAGGAGACACTAAAAAAGGTGGCTGACCACTTTCTGGCCCTCACTTGCCCTTCTGGAAGCACAGGACCACCAAGTACCCTGAAGCCCACAAGTCACTCAGGGGCACGGCTGGAGGAGCTGCCAGGCAGCAGCAGCACAGACAGAAGGGATGTTGTGCAAACACACTTACAATGAAACAGTTATTTGGGGCCCTAGGATTCCCATCATCACCTGGACACAGTCACATAAGGTGCCTTTTCCCTTTTGTTTCTCCTCCTCCTATTATTATTATTCTCTCCCTTTTCTGCCCTCTTATTTTCTCTGACCTTCTCCCACCGACGTTTCTTTGCTCCTCAGGGATTACAGGAGCTCAAAACAACACAGGTTCTGCTCACCTCCCATCAAGATGTTCGGATTTTACAGCACCTTCTGGAGCCCTGTGTGATGCAAAGAAGAGGCTTGGCACAAACACTGGGTGTCAGACCTGTTACCCTCCCCAAAAACTACGGACAGCCTTGTGCCTGTCATGGGAGAGTGGAAGGCTTAGACAAAGTTTTAAAAAGCAAAGCCTTGCTGGTGAGTTTGGAGGTGCAGAAAGGACTCCCTTGCTTCTGAAACTCCTCCTCAGGGAAGGCTTTAGGTGCAGCTGAATCCCATCTTAGCCTCGGACTGTGTTAGTGGTTTAAATTGAAAGGAATTACAGAGATGTGATAAAACCACTTTGTCCCGCAGGTTTTAATGATGGCAAAACATACATATTTATATAAATGAATTATTTATTATGACAAATTACCAAACAGGTGAACAGATGAAAGATTCTAATCAGAATTACTTACTACACAGTGTAAAAGCTAAAAAATCTACTAGTAGAGTATTATATAACAAAGTAATACAGTGCACTGTAAAAAACCAATTATATTAAAGCAATTGTATTGAAGCTAGCAAAAGAAACAATCATTAAGTAGAGATTGATATAACTCACCATACGAGGTGGAGGGCAGATCTCTCTCTTAACCCCTGGGCAGTAACCATGGAGAGGCATCCCTGCTTCACAGGAGAAGCTCCACACTTCAAGGAAGTACATGGAAGAATCTGCCATATGGAAGTTTGGACTGGGCTTTTATAGTTATGAAGTGACTATGTTATAGTCACAGATTTACAAGCTCGCAGACTCACTTATCTGTCACATCTGGTTTCAAAAAAAAGGATATATATTCAAAGTCTGGTGAACCAGGATGGTCTCAGCATAATTTAACACCAAGACAGCAACCTGGCGCCAGCAGCTGAACTTGCATGACAGCCTGCATGATGGCCTGCATGATGGCTTGCATAGTATGCATTATTGCATTTTAGGTCTGTTCAGGGTGGACTCTCCTGTCACACATCAGGGAGTGCTGGCCCAGCTGGGATCCCTCTCTGCCCCAGGACCAGAAGGTGAGGTGGACCCACGAGGTACTTTACTCAAAATTCCTGAAAAGAAATCAAGGGAGGAACTTCTCCCCCTTGTTTCAAGCGTTGTAAAAACACACAGTGAGCACAGAGGGCACAAGAAGTATCCCAAAGAGGATGGCTTATATCCTGTATATAACTGGAACCTTTAAGCTCCTGGCTACTTACAGTGCCTTGCTGTAAAATCAAATACGTTTCAGCAGTTCATTCCTCCAGCTACAACCCTTAGGAGACTGCTACCACAGCCTTGGTCTCTGAGAAGCTGTTGGCTTAATGTTCAAAATGTATCGATGGATCAGGCAGACGTGGGCACGTGGGACACAAAAGAAGACTAAGAAATGTTGTCCTGGAGTCCCTCTGTGTTGGTTTTGACGACTGACGCTGTGCAGGCTCACCTGGCAGAGGTATTATTATCATTATGCTAAATATGATTAGCATTAAGCTAAATGAGGACTCACAGGTGTTTTCATGTTCATCAGCATTCATCTATGAAGGTGGATGGCACTATCAGGTGACTGATTTGGTTTTGTTTTGGTTTGTGTTTTAATGTACTTAGCATGGCTATGTGAAGAAAAATCATCATTTACCATTCAACAATAGATTACTGTCTCATACGATTTGCAGCAACCTTTATAATAAATGCAAAAAATACCTTGGGAATCCCTGCTGTTAAACTGAATTAACATTGATACTTCCTAATGTATCCCACTTTACAGAAACTAAAAAGCCTGTAAGAAAAAATTTGTCTCATTGACTAAAATAAAAAAGTTAGTTGATGAGAGTTTATGTGCTCTCACCACATAAAAGGGACTTGCTTGTAGAAAATAATGTCTACCTGCTGGCCAAGGCACATAGGAAATGGTCAGTGTACCAGATTTACCTGTTTAGAAGTAGCAAAGTTAAAAATTTAATTATGCTAAAATATGCAATATAGAGGACAGACACGCAGATGTGTGTACTTTCAAAATTTAATTATACTAAAATATGCAGTATAGAGGATAGAAAAGTAGATGTGTGTACTTTTCAGCTGAACACCCACACTTTAGGGAACTGGACAAAACCTTACAGTCTCATTCCTCCTGCGGAAACAAGTTTGTGACAATAACCTCACTCCCATTTCCAGTCTTACAGCCACAGTACCGCACAAGTCCCATACAAATACATCCACAATTTGGCTTTCCACCTCGAAAAACAACTCGAAAAAAACCCAGTAGCACTTGATAACACACACAACTTTATCTATTTCCACCAAGTCTTGCTTCAAATTTCTGCCTTCTTGGCTTGGCACTTCCATCATCAAATGATACAGAGGTAAAACAATTGTCTGCTTTGAAAGAGGGGGTGCCACAGTCAGGAAGCCACAGCATTTGGAGTTTTGATTGTGCCCACCCTAACAAAGTGAGCCTTCTTGAGACTTAACATGAAAAGGGAATAACAAAATGACACAGGGGCCTGAACCCATCTGTGCAACACTAAATCCACTACCAGTAATTTGCAGTACTCTCAGCTACCCACCCTTTCCTCCTCCTTGTGGTAAGAAAGCAAGCTCAGTTCAAAACTTCAAGCCCAATTGAACCTGACAAATTTAATGTTGTGTGGAAATGAATCAGACCATTCCACTCAAACCATTCCCAGAGAAGCCTGCATTTTACCCAAAAGCTTAAACACAAAGTTTTAATGCATTCATCTTTACCTAAAAAAGTTTCTTTTCTCTGAAAAGGGGCTTTCCCTTTTTCCCAATTGGCTGCAAGCCATCTCCTGTCAAAGGCGATGGATCTTCCTTTGTTCTCAGCCTAAAGAGAAAAGGAACCTCATGTACAAAATAGCCCTAAAAGATTTAATTTTTAAGAATTTTCTCATTTCCCTCATCCCATCGAAAGAGACCTTGATACCCAAGTTCAGGTCTTGGAACTTGGATATCTTACAACATCACGATACGCCTATTTATATAAAAACTGTATTTTTATTTCTCATACAAGGGCATGGGGAGAGCCACGTTTTAGCCACTCATACATCCCACAGATCCAGGCAGTTACAGCTCCTCTGGGAACCACGGCTCCCTGGGACTGCAGCTCTGTTTATGTACCAGAGTAAACAATCTCACCACTGGAGTCCTCTGCTCTTGCCCCTGACAGCTGATTTCAGAGACATATTTTGTTTCCCAGGCTGACAGTCCCAGGTAAACCAGGAGCCAAGACAATCAAGCCAAGATCAAATGGATCAATCCAAATGGGATGCTAAACCAATTAATAACTGAGAGGGATCTGCTTACACTGCCAGCATTTACAGTCACAGTTCTGCAGCTGTTTACTGTTGCAGTTCTACAGTGGAAATACTTTTTTAAAGTAATTCAAGGCTAGAAAACACCAAACTAATGGTGGACTGTGGATGAGGACTCTGAAGAATCAGAGAGAAACACCTACCAGAGCTGGTCTGTGGCACTGAAAGAAGTCGCAGAAGAAGAGGAATGGATTTGAAATAATGGACTTGTTTAACTGAGATTGTTGAATGGAGAGAAATTACAAGTTTATGGCTGTTTTAATGTTTTTTACTAATGGTCTGTCCCTATCCCTATGTTCCACTCCCTTCTCATGCCTATTCTATTGTTATCCCTTCCCTTTTTACTCTGTACCCAATTGTTCCTCCTTCCCAAAACTCCTCCCCTTATTCACCATACTCTGGAAAGTTTTCCCAGCTCCCCTATAAAAGGGGGAGTCATTTCAATAAAGTGGTTCACTCCTTTCCACCCTACAACCTGCGTTGGACCCTGAGTGAACTTCCCCGTGTCCCTAGCCAGGCTGTGCTAGTGGACTTCCAAAGACATTTCTTTCTCTGTCTGGATTCCCTAAAATGAGGTAGTTGGTGGAGTTCCTCCCCCTGTTTTGCATACATCTTCCTGGGCTCTCTTCCCATGTATTCCAGGACAGCAGCCACACCTTCTGACTCTTGCATGATCTGGAATTTCCACCCCTGGGACTCCGGTGCCTGTATCAGCTCTTTCCTGTCTGTGGGCTCCTCAAGAGTGGAATTCAGGATTAAAGTCAGGAGACTTACAAAAAACAAACAAAAAACCCCACCACAGATCAGAAGCTTTTATTGACTGAAATTTCCCCGCTTCTTTCCTCAGCAGGAAAATAATCATGGCAACAAGGAAAAAAACCCACAACAACAACAACAACAACAAGAAATAAAAAGTGCTTCTGTTGCAAATATTATTATTCTTGGCTCTCTTTTTGACTCTTCTTATTTTGCAGAGTTTAAAATGGCAATGTTTCCTTTTCCTTTGTTTTTTTTTTCCCTCAGAGACCAGCATCAGTCATTAGTTTCTTCTTTGATTTCTGAAAAAACCCCAAACAGATTCATAAGAAAATGCGATTTCACATGACACAAAATACTTTGGATTTTTCAAATGTCTCATATTTCAAAATTAGACACACATATACCCCCATACACGTCCAAAGAATATTTAAGGCATATGACACCTTTCAACCATTCAAAAGTAGGGTAATCTTGTTTCAAAAAAAAAAAAAAAAAAAAATCCTGGAAATGGAAATCCAAACAGAAAACTCTCTCTTGTCTTCCCTTTTCCCCTCTTGTGCTGAAGAAGTTCTGCCTTGAAGAGAGGTGTTTATACCTCTGGAAATCTTAGAAATTGTCAGTTCTGTGCAGCCATTCAGCTCACAACAGATGTTGTCTGAGAGAGGACAGAACTTTGGCATCTATTTTACTGACTTCTAAGTCCCCATTTCTATGAACAGATGAATCTAAGAACCAGGTACAGGATAACAGGACCAGCCTTGGATGGCAGACCAGAAAAAAGGAAGTTCCATTCCCATTCATGCCACGGTTTTGATCCTGCATTCAGAGGAGCTACTGCTGTCTTGGAATGCTTTCCTTTTCCCCCCCAAAAAATAATCAGCTGGCCAGTTACCAACAGTGGTGTCTCCTTTCTTGCTACAACACTCTACATCCTCTCTCCTTCAGCGAGCGATGCCAACTCTGGCTCTGTTTGGTGGCTCTGCTTTGAACTCTGGTCTGGTGTCACTCCCTTTTGCTTTCCAGCCTCTGACGTGGATCCCAGTGCTGTTCCATTGGGCACTTGAAGAAGATATGGCTCTGTGAAGTTCTGTCCTTCTGCCGTGCTAAAAAATGGCATTTGGGAGTGCAGCTGATTTGAGAATTGAGCTCCCTGCATGCAGAAAACACCCCAGGGGACAGCCTGATAGGCAGTGATGTCTGCTGAGGGAAAAGCAACAAAGGAAAGACAGAATAATGAAAATAACAGCAGCGTGTCTATGCTCAGTGCAAACAGCATTGCAGTCATGCTCTGGTGGTCACTGCAGTAGAGCAGACACCACATACAGATAAAGGATCACTTTGCTGTTTACACTGCAGTGTTTTTATCCAAAAGGTAGTTCTTAGGAGGAAAAATCTTTGAAGTTCATAGCATTGTTATAATGCAAAAAGAAATCATGCTGTCGCTCAGCACTGATCCTGAGAGTAGGTAATGATTATAAGAGACACCCATTCCCCAATTTTTTTTCTCCACTCCTATTTTCCAAGAGGTTCCAACTCTGTCAAGCATAACCTGAATGTTTAATCTTCACTTTCGTTTATAGAAGCTGGAAGCAGGAATGTATTGTTAAGTATATCTACAATCCAACTAAGCTGTTCACTTGCTTATTCGCTGAAGTAAGACTCACAGGTGTGTCTGCACTGACAGACTGGTTCCCTGCCCACTGCACTTTGGGAACCTGGAACCTTTTTAGGAAGAAATTCTTCCCTGTGAGGGTAGTGAGGCAGGTTGCCCAGAGAAGCTGTGGCTGCCCCATCCCTGGAAGTGTCCAAGGCCAGGCTGGATGGGGCTCTGAGCAACCTGGGATAGTGGAAGGCGTCCCTGCCCATGGCAGGGGAGTTGGAACTGGATGATCCTTAAGGTTCCTTCCAACCCAAACCATTCCATGATTCTGTGAAATTGGTCATAACAGTTGTAGGATCCCTTCCTTGAACAGAACAGCCATGCACTGCTGATTGTGCTCTGGACAGAGTAAGAGAATATCAACTCTGCCTCTGTTCCTTCAACAATCTTTCAACTTTATCAGCCTGCACCTTTACACACCCCTTATGCTCACACAGTGTGCCCCAAAGAATGCAACACACACTTTGGCATCATGCTATAAAAATGTTAATTTGGTGCACTGGGGCACAGCCCTCTCATTACTTCTGGCACTTCAGACTGAAAAACCACTGAAAAGAATAATTATGCCTTGAAACCAGAGAGGGGAGACAGGCCAAGTGTGGTACATAGCATAGGTACTGCCAACCTGGCCTGGACAGTGTCAGCAGGAATAATGGGAACAAGAGCCAGCTTGCAGCCTCTGCTGTGAGTCAGACTCTGTGAGTCAGACTTCCCTCCCTGACAAGGTCCACAAGACTAGTACAAAAACAGCAGCAGCAGCTGTGGTCTGAAACTATTCTCTTATGTGATAAGACAAAACATGTAGTTTTTGGACTGTGAGCTTAATTCAACAAACTTGACAGTCCAAATAAACTAACTGCAATGGTTTATCATTTGATTATACTTGGGCTTGAATAACTTCAAAATACAAAGCCTGGACACAAGACAAGGAGACCAACAGTGCCAGTTTAACCTAGTTACTTTTTAGAAAATTATGCAGAAGTGCCTTAATCTGTTGCAAATTCAAACCAGAGGAAGAAAAAGAAAGACTCTATATGCACACTCTGCTGGTTTCTGTCTCCCTCTTCTTTTCCACTACCCCAAGATATGAAACTTCAAACTGGTTTCTGCAGAAGCCCAATAGAGCGAGAAGCCTGTTTTTCTTTCTACCTCCAACTATTCCACTTGCTGTGGCACCTTTTCCATTTTGCACCCTTGATTCCCACCCACATATACCAAAGGCATGTTCACTTGCACAACAGTACACTCCTGCAAAAGGTAGTTCTCTAGCCCAGAGAAAAACCACTGCACTACCTGACACATTCACATTTAATGCTCTTTCTGACATGTGCAACCTGTGTAGTAACTTTTGATTCAAATGAATGGGTCACTCAGCACTTTAAAAAAAAACAAGCATACAAGGAAATTAGAAAAAAAGATGGGCCCATATATATATTTGTGCATGCATGTGCACGTTTCTACTTTCTGTCACAGCCACCAGTAAAACCACTGATCATCCTGAGTGTTTCAGGGTATGGTTTAGTTACTCCAGAGGTGCAGGATGACAAAATATTTCAGAAATGTACCTGAGTTTCCACTTGACTGCTGTGGCATGAGCTGTCCCCCCATGCAGTTTTGTCCATAGCCTTGTGTGGCTCCATAGGTTACTGCTCCAGTGTTATCAGGTAAGGCCAGGAAAGCTGGATGGGGCTCAGGGGGTGTTGGAGGAGGGAGGTGGTCACTGCAGAGCAAATTGGTGGCCAGGTGATCTGGCAGTTGGCAGAACTGGGAGAGCTGGTGCTGCTGGGAATATTGGGACAGCTGGTAAATTCCCCCCTGGCTGCTGTACTGGCAGTACATGGTCTCCAGGTTCCCTGCAGTCTCCAGCTGCTCAGGGTAAGGGCAGGAGGGTGGTGAACTCAAGCTGCAGAGAGCAAGGAGAGGCAATCCAGAGATTAAAGTAGGGTCAACAGCTACAGCAACCCATACAGTAAACAACTGTGTTATTGCCAACCCTGATCTGACTCCAAGCCCTCCTCCCAGATGCCAGGACAAGGGTAACAGAAACCACTTGAGCCAAGTGGTTTCACAGCAGGATTCTTGACCAATGGGCATTAGTGGGGATTATCTTCCCACTCTCCAAAGCACACCCCAAAGTTTGAAACATCCTCTCTTTCACTTGACAGGTATGCAATTCTGGAAGTATTCTGACTAGAGGTATCACTTGTCTCACAAGGGGCACAGCAGGTGCCCTGTCCCACTATGCACATCATGCAGCTTTTCATGCTCCATTTAAAAGACACCGTCACTCCTGCACCTGACTTTTCACTTATGCTCCCACCTAATTCCTTGTCCCATGTCCCACATTCACCCTCGCAAGGCTTCTCCAAGGCTTTGCTTTTTTCATTTCCCTTCTCATCTGTTCCTACCCTTGATTCTGGATGCTGTAAGTGAAGGCCTCCCTGGAGCCATTTTCCTGACTGGACAAGCAGCATTCACTGTTGGGAGTGTCCAGCCCCACGGAACCAACAGGGCTGTGGGGGCTGAAGGACAGGTTGGTGGCCCTGCGGATGGGAGGAGGGCTGGGAAGGCTCGGGAAGCCCTCCACGCTGCTGGAGTTGAAGCTGAGCTGCTGCGACACCTTCGTCTGAACTGCTTCACAAGATGCCACCATTCCTGCCACCGAGGAGGCTGTGAATGAAAAGAGAGACTGTCACACCGGGCTGCCATAGCAGGAATGAACAGGAGCAAGCAGAGGGAAGGAGGAGCAGAACAGAAAAGCAAGATGCCAGACATCCACCGGTGGGAATAAAAGTGAGCAAGTACCGGCATTGCTGTAGAGAAGCACAAGGAAGTACTAGCAAGCTCTCTGGAGCACAGGATGGTGTTTATTGGCTAAATAAAATTACCTTCATGATTTCAGCCTCTGCATATTATATTTATTCAGCTCTCAAGAAGGCAGCCAAGTGAAGCAAAGTACTTCCTGGAAAAAAGCCAGAAATTATCCCCCAGTCATCTTCCATCACTACTGTCCTCTGGGAGGAGTGTGCTGCACTCAATTCAGAAGATTACCCTTTTGAAAAATTTAACTGTGGTTTGAAAGAAACAAAAACGTGCACATCCACATCCACAGTCATTGTTTTGACCATATTTTCTCTCAGATGACTCATGCCAGAAACAAAAATTAAAAGAGCAGAGATGTCAACTGAAGATCTTTTGGAAAAAGAAGCTGGAACACAGAAAAAGAAACCAACACCTTTTGGTTCCTAGAATCTTGTTTGGTGACCTCTCTCTTCAGTCACTGCTAGAAAATGAGAGAGGAAGAGTTTCTTACAGAAGAGCCTCTGTGGACACAGGACAATAGAGGACATTAAAGGTCAGAGTCACATATGCTGGTGATCCAGAGTAACAACTATACACAGAAGTTCAAGGAGCTTGCACTTGGGGCAAGAGAACAAGATTTTCTTTCATTATGGCAATTAGCAAATGATTTCTCTCTTCACAAGTGTAACCATGAAGTGTGCAGGACAAGTTTAAATGACTTTTTGAGTCTAGCTGGGCTGAACCAGCCGACTGTTCAGGTAAAGCTGGTCTACTCCCACTCACAGGAAAGCTTTAGGGAGAGTTTACAGTTGTACTTCACCCTTGCAGGCATACAGGGTAACATCAAATGCACTCCACCAGGTACAAATCAAAGGCCTCAAGCATAAAACCTAAACATAAAGATGCCACAGCATCTCCTTAGCGACCTTTGGAGAATTTTGGAATGCAAGCCCAGAGAGCTGATGAGGAGATTCCACTTCAACACCTCATAGCACTGTTTCTCAGATTCCCCATCACATTGTGCACTTCTGTCTCTCTTATTGCATCTTCCCACATGCAGTTTTTTCCAACTCTCTGCAACCGTGGAGAGAGGGAATCATGATGTTTCAATGAAAACTTTTCAAGTTTCAATAACCTCGATTTTGAGCTCATTTAGAAAACCGGAGCAAAAGCTAGGATGGCATCTCTCAAGCATTGACATGCCCATGCAATTCTCAGTGGTTTATTTTTTCTGTTTGAACATACTATTTACCCATGTCAGGCAGCATCTATGATATGCCTGTCCCACTCCCAGTGTTTGACATAGCACAGATCTACTCCCACACAACAAAGCACAAGAAAGCAAATATTTAGTATCCTCAAAATCAAAATGGCTTAGCCAGAAATGAAACTGAAGATCTTTCCTGATTTTTTTTTAAAACCTTCATTTGCACAGGTTCTCCTAACCATCGTGTCCCAGAATGTTCACACAAACATTATGAAACACACCTACCTGAAAACCAGTCTACATCCAGGTAAAGCTTCAGTTCAATAATGACATTAGGGTGAGCTGTTCTGCAGATGGCACTAGTTTTCCTCAGGATGAATACAAGCAGCCCAGGAAGTCACTTCTAATCCCACTTTCACACCTACTAAAAATTAAGTTGTTTTTTGAAATATTTGCAATACTTAGTGTAGATAATCTTTGTGGGTCATGGCAATAGGACCCCCAGGCAAAGAGATTGTGAAGGGACACCCGTGGCCTCCAAAGAGCTGATTTAGCCTTTTCTCAAGACTCTTCTGCTTCTCAGTCCTTTCAAAGACAGATGCTGAAATTGTACCTTCTGAATAAAGTCACAAATGCAGTGGGAATAAACAATTCCCAGAGAAGCAATATCTGCTAAACCTGACATATTTACAGAAGATTCCAGAATTGTTTGATGGAGAATTCTGATCACTGGCTTGAGATAATACCTACATTTTACTATTTGTTGCTTTTCCTGACACCGATATAGAGATAAACAACCTCAGAAAGCTTTCCAGTGAACATGGCAATGTAACAGCAAGATTTTTGTTTATCACTTCCATTATTTCTGGATTTTCAGTCCATTAGACAACCTTGGAAATTTTTGAAGAGCAATTTAATAATTTGCAGCTTCAGATCTCTGAACCAGCCCTGGTTAAGACATGTGCCTTAACTCAAGAATGTCTGTTCTAAGTCTCCAGCTACACAGCTGCCTTACCCCTACTATAGCTGCCTCCTCAGCATCCTGGCAGAGTTCAGAGATCCATTCTTTAGTGCAAACAGCTTCCAATGAGTGGGACAGTCTTAAAGTAACAGAAATGGATGTGTGTTTTTCTGTTGGGATGACTGGGATGTCTGTCTTTCACGAGTCATGAAGGAGACTGAGGTCTGTCCTAGAGAAGTATCCATGAACTTACAGCAGGGCCCGGTTTCACAAGCCTGTGTCACACATTGATGTCACAAACAGTTTCTTTTAATGCTAATTACAGCCTTTACTGGGACATTAAGGGCCATCACAAAGCTTTTCACAGACTCCTCCTGTTCTTGAAATTACAAGAAAACACATTTGTCGTGCAAATGACATCTTGAAAGTAGAAAAAAAAACATTAAACTTAGGAGCAATGGCCTCTTCATTTAACTGGAGTGATGGGAAATGAACCAATTCAGTTTCTAACTGCATTGCTTTGAGAAGCCTGTCAGTCTGATCTTCTTCTGGATTTTCAGTAGGCCAGAACCTACCACTTTTTCAAAAGATATGATTCCTGCTTGCCATGTCAGCTACACATCATCAGCTTTAAAGTAATTTGTTCACAAGCCAGAATCCTGTGAGTGAAAGCATTAGAGCTTGTCATTTATTTATTCTTCTCTGACAGATCATATCCAGCTTCATCCAATTGCTCTCAAGACTTCCACAACCATTCCACCTCTGAGAGTTATCTGCACAGACTGGACTCCTGACAGGTGTCCTCACAATACAGCCACATGAAACAAAGAATTTCCTGCAAAATCACCAGTGGGGCAGAAAAACCTCCTCCCACAAACCAGAGGAACTTTTCTTTCTGAAGGGTTAACTCAAAAAAAATCATAAGCCAGTGCCTTAAGTCCATGAATCACAGATATATTTATGTCAGTAAGGAATCTCAGGAAAACAAGAAAAACTTTAAAGAACTGCCAGTGTCAAAAAATCTATTAATCTCAAGCATGTTGTCCAGCAAAAGTAGTAAAAAACAATTCTAAGACCAAAGCAAGCTCAAAATGGAAGTTTTGAGGCACGAAAGGCTCTCGTAGCAAGCAGTGTGTCCAATACCCAAATCAGAAGCCATAACTGCCATCAAGGTAAGATACATCTCAAATACAACTTGCTGACATTTTTAATCAGCTTGTTTGGCAAACTGGAAAAGACACTGGGACATTAAAAAAAAAAAAAAAAAAAAAAAAGAACCCACAAACCAACAGTCAGAAGTACTGGCCAGAGCAAGGAAAAACAGTGGAAAAGGCAGCACTGAACACTCTCCAAAGGTCTTGGGTAACAGATTATACTGTCCTCATCATTTTCTTGTCCTGCTGAAAGTGGTTAAATACACTGGTACCAAGGAAAGCACCTGAACAGCCACTCCAGCAGGCCACAATCTATGGGCACAACTGCACCACAATGCACAGGTCACAAATTATTTTGCTGAAATCTAACATTACTAAGCAGTTGGTTTTGCCTTGTAAACTGATAACTTTTTTTTTTCTGATTTGTTTCCTCTTTTATTTTGCTTCAGCTATTTTGGATTTTATCCTATTCAAGTTTTGCCTCCTTCATGTTCCGAGATACTCTAATAAAGCTAACAGGTGGACCCCTGGATGGCTCTATTTCTTGGCAAGGTTTTTTTTATGAACGAATTCAGGTCACGTTGTCTTTCATTTTCCCTGTTTCAGTTTCTGCTTTCTTAAAAGAGAAAAGTCTGCCTATGCAATGCTAGATAACAGGCAAACAAACAAAAAGCAAATTTTATTGTTTTATTCCCCATAGCTGTGTTACCCTGCATGTAGTTAAGGCAAAACTTTAACTGCAGCTTTCCATGCCATTGTGCCCTGCAGACCTCTCTTCCATGAGGACTCTACACCAGATATCAGTCTTCTCCCTCAAAGAGTGCACCAACTTAGGTCTCTACTCTGCCCAGGCACCAGTTCTCCCATGACTTGTAGGAATGTAATTTTAGGACTTCTACCTTCCATCTGATTAGAGCTGAACAAATTTGGAGGGCAGGGTGGGTTTCATAAATGAAGAGAGAAGCATGTGGCTCATTACACAGACCTCATTCCTCCCTTCCCTCAGGCAACCAGGTCCAAAACCACTCACCAAACCTCACAGTTCGTGTGCACTAGCAAAGCAAGCCTCTCTTCTGAACAGTGACTTAGAAAAGGTACTTTTTTTAATTCCCTCAAACAGATCTGTATCTGGAAAGTATTCACCAGCCTTAGCTGACACAAATAGATTTCATTACTTCTTGTCCAGCCTGATTTAAAGAGAACAAGGGGAAGCTTGTTCCCTCACACAGATCTAGTGGAATGAAGTAAACTCTCGTTTTCACACATCCCTCTCACTGAAGACACAGGAGTTTCAGACAAGCAGAGGAAGCCTGTGTTTCCTAAAAGCTGGATGCACACACAGCAAATGCAATAGGAGGCAGTCAGCAGCAAGCTGAAAGGATTCCAGCAGTAAAAACCCAGCTCTCTTTATCACTCATTTTCCACATACCCATTTCACCCTCAGGGACATTCATTTGCCCTTCTTCCTTACACACTGCACCAAGAATTCAGATGGGACCCTTCTCTCCTATCAGGAGGATTGCTTGTCTTTTCCACATGGAGAATTGCATCCCAGCATGCAGATTCCCCAGAAAGAAATGGCTCATTGAAAACAGAGGACAAGATCACATCCCTGAATGAAACTTCTATTTCTCTAACAGAGGAAATGGATTCAAACTAAAAGTTTAGAGTAGATATCAGGAAGAAATTCTTTGCTGTGAGGGTGGGAAGGCCCTGGCACAGGTTGCCCAGAGAAGTTGTGGCTGCCCCATCCCTGGAAGTGTTCAAGGCCAGGTTGGATGGGGCTCTGAGCAACCTGGGCTAGTGGAAGGTGTCCCTGCCCATGGCAGGGGGTTGGAACTGGATGGTCTTTAATGTCCCTTCCAACCCAAACTTTTCTATGATTCTATTATATTCTCTCTTGACTAAATAGCACATCTGCAGATGTACTTTAGGAACCAGCAGAGGTTCCTACAGCATAGAAATCTGAGGATAATTGATTTGTTTCCTTTAAATGAATTATTTTGCAAAACCTTAGTCTTTATCTAATTAAATACAGGGCTCAACAAATGACACTGCTTCAGCACTCTGGGAAGCAGTGAATTATTCAAATACTTTGACCATATTTACCCTGCTGTAAGGAGTGGAAAAACCAGAACTAACTGAATTACAGTCCTATTGTTTAAATAGGTCATGGGATTGACTAAAGTAGCCCTTGCCTTGAGAGGATGACAGGCAAATTTAAATGACAGAAATACTAAATTAGGTTATCAAGAAAGTATCTCAATTACGGACTTTTAGCACACATAAGTCTAAAGCTTACTGATACAATCTTACAGGTGCTTTCTACAGTGCCAAAGTACTTTTAAGGTATCAGCACTATTAAAAAAAATTGAGTCATTATTAGAAAATGAGTTGCAAGAACTGGCCTTAATACCGATAACTAAAAACTGGTACATTTAGAATAAAATGAGGGAGCAGAAATTCCAATGAATGAATTACAGTGGGAAGCAGGAAAAGGCACACAGTAGTACCATATGTCAGCACATATATTGCTTGGGATATCCCTCCCAAGGAAGTGATGAAGTCCTCATCACTTTGGAAATCTTTTCAAATTGTGCCAACCTGGAAATGTAAACATACATAGGAAACGCTTTAGGAAGCATTCCTGACTCCAGGGAATGCTCTGGCACTCCACACACGAATAAACAATTGAACAAACTCTCTTTAGCTGCATCAACCTTTAAGCACAGCACAGGTAGAACCCTGGTCGAACAGCACACCCCACTGACCTCCAGCTCCACTGCAACTGAGAGTAAATTCAGCGTCAGCTCTGGAACTCAACTAGTCTCCCTCCCTTGAGGTCTTGCACACAATGGAAAATTGCACTGCTTGGGGAAGCCAAGGAACCCTCTTGGACATTTAAAGGTATGGAGTACCTGAGGGAGTCTCTACAACACCAACAGTTTGTACAGTGCACCTTCCTCACACAGCTCACTTGACTCAGGTTGTAGCCAGAATATTTCCATCTAAACCAGGGTATGGGATGTGTGTATCTGCCATGAAGAACATCATAACCAGAGTAATACTTTCATCATCATTTAGAGCAGCAGGACCAGTGTCAAACAGCTATTATGGAAGAATGCCCCTATCACTTATCCTTATGAAGTCATATTCAGAATTCCTTGCTGGCTTGGGCTAGGACATGAACAAGGACTGCAAATTTGGCTTCAGCATCAGCACAGAAGCACCACGGTGCTGGTACATAGCTGGTACAGACTCAATTAGCAGAGAGCTGCTGTACCTACAACCATGGAAAAGTTTGGGTTGGAAGGGACGTTAAAGACCATCCAGTTCCAACCCCCTGCCATGGGCAGGGACACCTTCCACTAGCCCAGGTTACTCCAACCCCCATCCAGCCTGTCTTTGAACACTTCCAGGGATGGGGCAGCCACAGCTTCTCTGGGCAACCTGTGCCAGGCCCTCACCACCCTCACAGGGAAGAATTTCTTCATAATATCTAACCTAAATTCTCCCTCTTTCAGTTTGGAGCCATTCTCCCTCATCCTGTCACTGATGAAAAGTCCCTCTCCAGCTTTCCTGTAGCCCCTTCAGATATTGGAAGGTGCTGTGAGGTCTCCATACAACTTTCTCTTCTCCAGGCTGATCAATCCCAACTTTCTCAGCCTGTCCAGTGACCTGGTGTCACATTTTGCACTGATAGTGTGGGGCATTCACATGACCTTCCCTAATGTGTTTTGGAACATCCCAGCTCCACCAGCCAATGCTGTAGTTAGGGAAAACACTTGTGCTGGTCAGAGTCTCACCTGAGGCAGAGGAGAGTGGTGCAGGCTGTGCTCTGAGCAGGCTGGAGCAGTTCCCAGCTGCAGTGTTTCCTCCCAGCACGGCAGATTGGTCACGAGCAACGTCAGGCAACGGAGGCACAGGCAGAGGAGGTGCCCTGGAGGCAGCAAAAAGGGTTGTGAGGATGAACCAGAAGACAAGGCAGGGCATTATGACCAAATACACACTCTTCTACCCTACAACGGGTAGATCCTACATCCCTAGCAGGTGGAAAAAGAAAGCAGTGGCTGATTTAGGTGTGCAAGGAATGCTGTCTTGACAGTATTTGGGGAAGCAGCCCCAAGTCCCCAGTGTAGGACTGGCAGCAGGGACAGTGCAATGAAATAAGTCAGGTGGTCTCCAATCTTTAACTTAATTTTTCCTCTTTGCATTCTGTTTTCTCACTCCAGATTGCCACAAATATATCCTTGTGGAAACTAATTTCTTCCCTCACACATTCACTCACTACCCCTTGAAAGACCATCTATCCTCTCACATACTCCTTTCCCCCCCCCAGTAAATGTCCCCTGCTCATCTATGGAAGGTGCTACCTTATATTTATTCAAAGAAGCCCATGACTTTGTAAGACTGATCCAAGCAAGCAGCACTTCCATCACCAAGTGAAAATCCATGGAAATGGAAAGCAATGGTGGAAAATGCAATGGGCTCCTGACCATTCACAAAAACATAAAATGAAGGGGTGATCCACAGACCTTTCTATCTTATCCCTTGTTCTCCACATGACTCCACAGCAGTCTCAACAGATTTCTTTCAAACCCTCTTTTAAGAGGGTCCCCTACAATTTGCCAAGAAATCTGACGAGCTACTGAGGTCCAACTCAATTATCAGCTCTCCCTAGTTTAAATGTAAAGGGGGAATGGCAAAGGAAAACATTTAATTCATTAGGTATCTGTTGTGGAAAGATGAGAAAACGGAGTAGGTCCCCCACCCATAATCATCTGACAGAGGTGATGATGTTGGATGTTTTCTGTTGCCTTTCGCATTCAGCTTCTCCGATTTCCGCCACCTTGCCCTGCGATTCTGAAACCAGACCTGATGAATGGAAAGAAAGGATGCATTCAGGAAGGAAAACATCTACACATGGGGACACTGGCAACAAATCAGCAGTGACTGCTTCCACACGTCACCAGGTGAGCCCAGAAACCTTTCTTCGACAGAAAGGAACCTCAAGAAACCTTTCTTCCAAAGAATCTGCACAATTCATTGCAAACAGAAAAATAATAGCAGAAAGACACCCCCAAACACCAATTTCCTTTGTTGCCCACGATTTTCAAGACAAAAGAGATTAACTCTGATCTCCTTAGCCTCATTTATCTACCCATTGTATGATTCATCTTAGCAAATGGGAAGATATGCAACCCCAGACTCCATGGCCATTTTGGGTGGGGTTGAGCAGTGTCTATCCCTGTGAGCTCTCTTCCTTCTCACCAGTGGCAGGTGTAGTCATCACCTCCTCCCTGCCCCAGTCCCTGTCCATCCCTTTTCTGCACAGAACCCACTGTCCCCACGCAGGCGTTACCAGGATTCGCTGTGGCGTCACACCAATCACAGCTGCAATCTCCCTCCTCTTCTCATTGTCGGGATAGTGGTCTTCATGGAACACCTTCTCCAACTCTTCTAGCTGCTCTAGAAACCATGCATTGTTCAAAAAGAGAGAGAAAGAGATGGGGAGTATGTGATAAAAAAAACAGCAGAGGGAAGCAGAAAAAAACCAGAACATTTTTATTATAAACACAGGAACAACATAAAAGATTTTTTTTTTAAAGTAAACCACAAAAATAAACAAAACTCTTCTTTTGCAGTAAAAACAAAGAGCATTGCTAGTGATGCTTCAAACGTAAGACACTTTATTTGAAGATCCTCACACATCTGATGGTGTGGAATGCAGTGCAGCACCAGTGAGGGCAGCTCAGCACCTCCATGGGCCTTCAGCATGGGGAAAGGAACACCAGTGCCACTGGCACTACAAGTGTCCCTGTTTGCCAGTGGGTGCCCCAGTATCTACCTGCATTATAGGAGGTGCGGGACTTCTTCCTGACCGGTGGTAGGATGTGTGGATTCTCAAGTAAGGCTTTTTTCCCCTTTTCCCCTTTTTTCTCCTCCTTGGTTCCATCATGGCTACCTCTGGATTCCAAGACTGAAGACACCTTGTAGGATTGCTGGGCTGCAGCACATTTGGATGACTGGCAAGTAGCTGGGCCACCCTCATCCTGCCTGAAGGGAGCTCCAGGGATTCCACTCGGTGCTTTCTCGGTGCACATTCCACTTCTGTTGGTACTTTTTTTCTTCTTTGCCTCCTTTTCAGTCCCATCAAGGTAATGACTCTCACAGTGTTCAGGGGACCCTGACTGAACTGTGGGCTCCTGTGCCAATCCAACTACAGCAAGTGGGGACACAGCCTTCATGTCACTGCAGGAATTGAAAGGCTGCTCACACACCAAGGTAGAATCCAGCTGGCTGTCAAGGACCACGGAGTCTTGGGAAGCTGACCCAGCTGCCTGCAGGGTGCTGTCTCTTCCATCTTCTTCCACTTTCTTTACAGGGCTAATCCTGTCTTCTGTTCTCGAGGTATCCTCGGGTTCTTCTTGTGTAGCTGTGCTTCGGAATGCAGAGAGCACACTGCTCCCTGTGCCATGGCCACCAACAGCACCAGCATCCACCACAAACTGCTCCTTACACTGCAGCGTGTCCTCTTCCTCATCCTGGTACTCTATAAGGAAAAAAAATGGGAAAAAACCCCACCCAAACCCCAACCCATACCCCATCCCACATGCACTGTGCCTGGATAGCACACGGAAAAGGTACGCCTGGATCAGGAGTCTCAGTTATGGAAGAAGGAAAACACCACACAACGAAACCCAACGGTGACAAGAACTGGAGAGTTCAAAATAAAAACTCTGTCACCAGGACAGAGCCTGCCAGGGAAACAAGAACAAAGAAACTGATATGGTCAACAGGGAGACAGTCAAACCTCTGTGACGAGAAAAGGCTCATATTGAGAGTGAACATGTCTGCAAAAACATTACCAACTGTGAACTACAGGGAGAGGTAATTCCAAGCACAGAGAATAAAGGGAAGGTTGCATATTACAAATACAGTAGTGGGAAAACAGCACTGGGGATAGTAAAGGTCTCTGGAATAATGGACAGAACAAAAAGTAATGACTTATGAGCAAAAGAAAGACACAAGTGAAATTCTGGTCTATTGTGTCAACAGGGATTATCTGACAAATGTCAGATAATTTTTTACGTATTTCTGTCATACCAAAGCTGACCAAGCAAAAACCATTAATTGTATAAGCTTCTGATAACTGCCTTGAATTATTTTTCTGCAGTTTCAGCCATACTTATGAATAACAGACTTACAAGACAGCAAATTAAATAGCCGGATGAGGACAAAAATAGGTGCAGAAGTATGACCAAGTTTAACAAAAAGCACAAACTACATTACAGTAAGGAAGACTAAATAGTAGAAGACAGGTCAGAGAGAACATAGCAAGAGAAATAATTAAAATAGGCAACATAATAATAAAGAAGCATTATACTTTCCCAGTTGGCATATACTTTTTCAAAAAAACAATGTTCCAAAAACCTGCTGGTTGTCTTAGAATGTCTGAGTCTGTGTGATTCCTGCTAACTAAAATAAACAAACAAACAAACAAATAAATGCTTAAGAATAGAAAGTAGAATAACAAACCCAAACCCATGTATCTGCCTCTGTCTGGAGAGGGGAAAGTTTGAGCAGGCTATTGGCAGCATTTCAGTTGTATGTGCTTACAGAGAAACTTCGTAGTTTAATTTGGGGGAGGAAAAAGATCTAGAATAATTCACTTTCTAACATTTCACGTTGGTTTACTTTTGATATATATTAGTGCTTTCTGCCTCAATGTTTCTTTCTGAAACAACTGTTAGTCAAGAAGGAGCCCCACAACATCAGTCAGATGGGAGAATCTTCATGGAAGTATGAGGGCATGCCAGGCTGTTCTAAGACTTTCTAATTTGCTTTTTACAGGATTAAGAGAACCAAATTAGCTGCAGGGGAAAGAAACAGAAGCAGGAAGCTATGAAACTATAATAATTTGATCTTATTAAGCAACAACAGTTTCCACTGCAATTGACATGAAATATTCTGATGAGGAGGGTCAAGAAACAGTGAGGCACAGTCTGGCTCTGTTCTGTATAATTCCTTTTTCCACCACCCTCCTTGTTGCCTCTTAGCTCATCTCACTCATCATGTGAAAAAACCAGTATTTTCATGTGTCGTCCATTCTGTCACTCACCCAACACCTCAAATCAACAATGGCATTTTCAGCTTAGTGCTTTGATTTGAGCAGGGGTTTTACTTGTTTCTGTGCAAACACCAGTATGTGTTTACACCACAAAACAAATTTCCAAGTCTTGTGTAGGTACTTTCTACCTGCTTTATATTACCTACAGAAATATTCTTCCAAGGGAAAGTAAATCACTCTTATTTCTAAAATACATAGCAAAGGCCTCACAACAACTTGGGATTGACAAGGAAGAGCTGTCATAAAAATAGTTGGGAGAGAAAGATAGGCCTTCATGGTAACAAAGAGGGACTTATCAAACCATATGGCAAGGGACCAGACTGAACATCACTTTGTCCCACTTTTAGATAAACATAACCTTAAGCAGAAGAGATTTTAACTGACTGGGAACATCAGACATGTTCAGTCTGGAACACCTGATGTGCTGAAGGCACAGGAGCAGGAAGCCGAGCCCTCTTTCCCTTCTCACAACCACCTCCTTAGACATTTCTCCGAGCAAGCCAACCACTTACACTGGGACAGCAAGACTTCTGAGGTTTTCTTGGGGCATTTGTTACAAAGCCACCTGAACGCACACACACGGAGAGATGCCAGAGGTCCATCCACACAAGGAGGAGGAAAACCGGGCAGCGGGGCCAAGGTACAACAGAGAAACCCGGAGGCAGCGGGAGCCCCCTCAGCGCGACAGGAGAGGAAAGGCACCTGCCCCCGACCCTCGCCCAGGTGCTTTTACAAGCCAAGGCACACGGGGGCCCTGCAGCCCTTCGTCCCCAAACTCCGCCACGGAGCCCCAGGCACCAGGATGTGTCTGTGCGGGGTCAGGACACCGCGGGAATGAGGGAAGCGGGGGGAATATTGGCCGGAGCGCCCAGATAACATCCCGGAGGAGCCATTACCCTTCCCCTGGCGCCGCTCATTAGGCTCATCGCCGGGTGCCTCCCTCCGGTCATTAACGCGAGCCGGCACTACCCTTACCCATACCCTTGTAAGAACCCTTATAATGACCCTTAAATTAACCCTCATAATAACCCTTACCCAGCCCTCCGGCGGCCCGCTCCTTGTCCTCTCCCTCCGCGCCCGCCCCGTCCATCCCGGCTCGGCGGCGCTCCCGGCCTCGCCCAGCCCGGTCCGGTTAATGCCCCGCCCGGGGTCAGTCCTGCCCCGGCCCCGCCGGCTCATCAAGGACACCTGGGACAGCGGGGGAGGCTGCCCGACCCCCGCATCCGCAGGGAACAGGGCAGCGTCCCCGCTCGGCCTCGGCGGGGATGATGTTCCCCCACGGAGGGTACGGGAACGTTTCAAGCTCGGCTGAGGATACCTGGGAGATTCCTTCCCGCGAAGAGCTGGTGGAAATACCCCCAACAGCACGCCGCGGAAGCCTAGATGTTGCAAAACTCGTGTGAACGAGGTGAACCTCGTTATCTGGAGTGGCGTGTCCAGTACTGGGCTCCTCAGTGCAAGAAAGACAAGGAGCTGCTGGAGAGGGTCCAGCGGAGGCCACAAAGGTGATGAGGGGGTCTGAGCATCTCTCCGAGGAGAGACTGTGAGAGCTGGGCCCGTTTAGGCTGGAGAAGAGAATGCTGAGACAGGCTCTCATTAATGTATATAAATATCTCCGAGGCAGGTGCCAAGAGGATGGTGCCAGACTCCCTTCAGTTGAGCCTGGCAACAGGATGGGCAGCAATGGCCATAAACTAAAGCACAAAAAGCTCCACCTCAGCATGAAGAACTGGAACAGGCTGCCCAAGGAGGTTGTGGATCTCCCTCTGTGGAAACATTCCAAACCCACCTGACATGCTACCATCACCTCTTCCAGGTGACCCTGCATTGGCAGGGGGTTGGACTGGATGCTCTCCGGAGGTCCCTTCCAACCCTAATGACTCTGTGATTCTGTAGTCTTTTCCAGTAGGCTGTCAGGAAGATATTGCTTTTCTAGTGTGCTCTGGCTGTAGTTATTTAGCAATGCTTCTGGTTCTCCATCAGCGGGGGTTGCACTGTCTGCAAAGACAGTGCTGGCATGAAGAATGAGCCTTGCTTCACTGCATTCTGATGCACCAAAATAGAACATCCTTCATCCTCCTCATGGTTACTGGCTTGTTGCTCTCACGGCACCGTTCTCCTACTGTGTGTTTCCCTAATACCTTCTGTCTTTGTTTCAAGGTTCACTAGAGCTTGGAAGGTCCTCCTTCTACAGATGCTTTCACCTGAGAGTAGTTTCACCACATTAAATGAGTGTAAGCTGAAACATGTGCCAGCATTTTGCAGACAGTATAACCAGTCAAACTGTGCACCTGGTTCAGCCACCAGCTGCAAGACATGCTGGCTGCAATGTCATTGTGGTTAAAATGGCAATTAGTTTGCTAACAGCATTCAGCTGACAAAACACAACTCAGAAGGGATGGGACCTCTTCAATATTAGATAAAAGTGCAAATTATAAAAATCACTAACTGCTTTAGAGGTTCCTGTTTCTGAGCAAGGTTGTGTTTATTTACTGAACTCTAGTCCTAATGTCAGCTTTTACTTGTGAAGGGAGTAAGAACTGTGGAGAATGCTTTATTTTCCTTGAGGAGGGACCAACATAGGTTCCCAGGGCTGTGAGCTTTTTTTTTTTCCTTTAGAACCACATATATCTATATGTATATCTATATTATACTTCTTTATATGAAAAATGACCGGAGTCATAACATTTAATTTTCAGATGTAAACAATGACTTTCTCAGACTGTCAACAAAACTGTTTAGATATAGTTTATACTTGTACTTCATTGCTGTTCTTGTCACAAAAATAAATTAGTGTAACTGCCCTCTGAGGTTTGTTTTTTTTCAGTATAGAAATACTGAATTTCTTTTGTCCGGATACACTATGTATCAGTCTCCACAGGTTCTTGGAGAAGATACACTGGCACCTCTCACACACTGTTCCTATGCCCTGCCTTCTTTGTGGATCTTCCTAGAAAAGTATTGGGACTTGTTTGACAAAACCTATGCTTCTGTTTTACACTAATTTTCTGGAAAATCAGGTTATCCACATTAGATAATGTAGGGAGAAATCCCGACTCATAAAGAAGACTGTGATAGGACACAGCAGATACTCTGTTAACTTGATTCCTGTATCCTGAATGCTCAGTTGGAGGGGGTATTGTACTAGTTTAAGTTTGTACAAATGTACAGATGTTATTCAGTTTCAAAAAGCATTTCAGTGCAGATATGGATTTTGGTGGCAGGATGGTGCTGGAGTTAAAAATTGAAATAAATGTGAGAAGTTGAGGCCTATCTGAAATGCAAGAAATCAAAATAAACCAGGGCATGAGCACTTAAGCTGACCTTTAAATGTTCTTAAATGTTCCTAAACCTTTAAATGTTCCTAAACATACAGAGGCCTGACATCAGGAAATAAAGGCTGTACCTGTGACATGAAGAAGTTAACCTTTGATTCAACTAGTTAAACAGCATAGAAATGCTGTCAATCACAACAGCAGCCTTGAGGTTTCCTATCTCAACACAAATTTTAACAGGAACATACAGAATTTAATGTAGATACCACGTTGGGAGGTTCTAATGAGCAATCTGCCCGCTTGTTTTGTGAGAGCAAAAGTTGAAAAAGAATTCTTGACTTCTAAAATGTTTAACAAGATGACTTCTGATGTATCTATGGCTGTCTTCTCCTTGGTACAGGTAGCCAAGATGAAGCTGATGAGGATATGGGATACCTCAGACTGCATGGGATAACCTTACACAGACATGTGCTGAACTGATCCTAACCCAGTGTTTTTTGTATCCCAGTGGAGACACTGATGATGCTGTTGACTTAGGTATTGCATAAATTCATGCCAGCCTGGGACAAGCAGGCATTCTGGATATCTGAACATTCGTGGGTCTTGTTGAGGATGATAACCCTTCTTGTGTCACTTAGTTTGAAGTAGGGCTTCCTTTGTTTCTTAGCTCAGGACAAGCTTCAATTCTTCTAGGAGAAAAAAGTGTGTAGGTAGATTGTTGTCTGGACCACAGATTAAAAGACAGTTGAATAATTCCTGGCTTACTGCTATCATGGGCTGGACTCACAGTTTCTGTAGTTCATCCCTTCAGTTTACCTTGAGATATGGATGACCAACATCATTGTGGAACTTGCAGCAGCTTCAGGGCTGGGGATAACACCAAAGAACCGTAGAGTGTGCTAATAAAGCAAGTTTTCCTCACTGCCTCAGCTAAGGAGAGCTGCTTGTACTTCATATTGACTTAGAAAGGACATCTAAAGGGAAAAAATAATGAAAATACTGAATGTATATTCAGTAAATACTGAATTACTTACATTTGAGAGGAAAACGTAAGTAATGAGGAAAGTAGAAAGGTTTTTTTATTTTAACTGGAGAAGTGCATGAGTTTATTAAGACTAAAAGCAACTCTTTTTTTTTAATCCAGCTAAAATTATTGATATAAATAGACTGTAATAGGCTACACTAGATACAATGTAAATGGGATTTAAAGGCAGAATGTTACAGAGACAGAAAGCTGGAAATATGAAGATAACTAATTCTTCAAATATATTAAATGCAAGAAGGCTACACGTTGCTTTCCTTGGTGTATTGATTCTTATACTTGATCTTGCATTGACTGAGCTGAACGCAAACACTTTTAACACAGAAACAGTATTTTACACTTGAAGGCATATCCTCAAATAGACAGGTTCTGCACAAATGCATGTAAACTGGACTTAAAACCAGAGAGTTCTAAAAAAGAACAGAGACCCTGGTGCATACTTTGACTTTATCTACAGTGGCTAAATATCTCAGTGTTCTCCCTAAGTGTGCAAAATGGTGCATGCAATACCACATGAGCGATCAGAGTAAGAGCAGCAGGAAAGTGCCACTTCATTGCATGTGCCTTAGTCATGGTAATTCTGTACAGGGTGTGTACCAACACATAATAACAATCTTTGTCAAAAGTCACTGATCTACTTTGAGTGGGAGGCGGAGTAAAAAAAAAGGTCGTTTCAGACAGCTTAGTGGGACACTTGTTCGTAAGAGAGGTGACCTTTGTGAAGCAGATTCTTCAGCATGATACCTCTTAAGGTGAGGGAAATCATCATAGTGGCTTCTGAAAACTTTGTTCCACTCCAGTGGATATTCTCATGCTGTCAAGGACTCTTAACAGCACTCTGAGACCAAGTTAAATTTGGGTGCAATGAAATATTTGCCTATCTAAACCCCGGTAGACCTACATGATCAAACACATAAATTGTTCTAAGTGGAAATTACACTATGGAGATCAACACCATGAAGAATATCAAGAGGCTATTCAAATGGAAAACTCTCCTCAACTCTGTTGTGCTTTGCACTTAGCACCTTCCTTCTCAGGAGCTCAAAGCTCTTAGTCTGCTAATACTAGTGAATTTAGCCTCACACCATGCAGTGAGGTAGGTGAGCTTCCCCCCATTTTGCAGATGGGAAAACTGAGGCAGAACTCTGAAGTGACTTGCATAAGGTCCCACAACTTGTCAGTGGCAAAACCAGGAATATATTTTCAGAACTCCAGATCCCGGACCTCTGTCCGATTTAAGTCCCTCCCTACTACCACAAAGCAAGCAATACATGCAATCTTTACTCCTCCTCCTGCTGCCATAGTCCTGCTGACACAGAGGAAGTGAGTGATTTTTCCTGATTGAATTCCCGCTTTCTTTGGCAAAAAGCACCTGGTTCTGTCAAAGTGCTGTATTATGCTCTTTGCAGAGGCATTTCTTCTGAGGCACAATAGAAAAAAACATGGCTTCCCCATGGCAGGGAGACTGTACAGGTCCAAACAGAGTCTTTATTTCTTGCAGAAGACCTGCTGCTTGGCATTCTTCACACGTTGCTCCTCCTTCAGGTTCTTCTGCCGCACATGTTTGCTGGAGATGTTCTCCACGTGTTCTGAGGGGAACCAGCCTCTCTCCCGGTCTGAAAGTTTTACCCCTTCCATCCATCCTGTGGTACGGGGAGAAACACAACATGAGGCAAAAGAATCACAATTTCATTTCCATTCTTCCCCAAAAGCCCCCTCCAACAAGGCCCTAAGAGCAAAGGAGGAGATCCCCTTTCAGCTTCCAAATAAAGCATCCTAATGGAGAGTCTCCTTGTCCTCTCAATCCAACACTTTAAGACAGCCACTGCTCATTCTGCTCACCATCGTTGCTGTACTGCATAACCATGATGATATCTGCCTTCTCCAAAGCCAGCTCATCATTTTCCCGAGCCTTGTAAGTCTTTATGCATTGAACCTGTGGTGCATCTAAAGGAGAGGAAAGATCATACTGGTGTAGATCATACAGTAAACCTGTGTGCATCAGATACAGAGGAGGTGGGGAATAGGGTACTGCCCAAACACTAAAGGGCAGAGAACTGGAAGGGACAATAAAGGCCTTCATCTAATACGAGGAGTTAAAATAGGTAAAATAACTGGTACAACCTGGCATTGAGGGAAAACCCACGACTATCTTCTTTATTTACAAAAAAACCTCAAGTATTGTGCCTTGGAATCATTCTGGGATGTTCCACCTCACAGTGACTGTGACTCCCCTGAGCCAGCCCACCCCATTGCTGGAGCAGCAGAGCAGACTCACCAGGGCATTCCAGGAGGTCCGGTTCTCCCCGTGGAGGAGCCAAAGCAGAGATCCACCTCAGCTTCTCACTGCTGGAAAACATCACAGGATTCAATGTGAGGGACAGCAGTCTGGTGACTGACATGGGAGGGGGTGTTTGCTCACAGGAGAGGCTTCAGGGGGTACTCTGGGGAAGTGGAGAAAGGGGGTGGGAAAAGGCAAAAATTCCCATTTTTGGTATGACATAATGTGGAAGTATTGCGTGAGCAGTTGTGATGAGAGAGAAGGAAGGTGCTTCATAAGGAAATAGTTATAGCAAGGGGATGTTTTTTAAGACCTCTGCTCAGCAGCTGCATTTGGTATGTCAGCATTTGGGTAGCTGAGGGGCAATCATCAGGCTCCTAGGAGATGTCTGGTAACGGGACATGTTGAGGGTAACCTTGAGCTCTTACTGTGTGTCTGTCCGAAACAAAAACTCCACTCTCTTTCCCTGGTAATTCTGAAGCAGGAAGAGACGGAAAACGTTTTTGTTTGCTCCGTGGAGTTTCATCTCACACTTCTCCCCACGCACATCTGAGAAGGCGGCGTGGTCGAACACAACGAAACGTCCACCCCTGCAGGGAAAGAGGAGGAGCAAAACAAGCTGTGAGTTTTAAGGTGATGAGGGTTACAAAGCAAGTCCACGTTATTTTGTGAGGCCAGGAAAGTAAAAAGCTTTTAACGAGTTTTCATTTGCCTCAGACATGTCAAGTGTTATTCTTGCTATAAGTCTTAGAAGGCCAGAGAAGAGGGGATTTAATGAAAAGGATAAAAATAATAAGCTCTGTCCTGTCAGAATTTAATTTGGTAGCTTACAGCTTAGAAGCAAAACCAACACCCCTAAACCCCCAGCACAGTGAAACAACTCTCATGACAAACCAGCGATTTGCACATTCACTAGTCTTCATACTGTCCTGTAGGAAGAAATCATTTACCAAGTAAAACTAGAAGAAATGGTTATTATTAAAGTGTTTCACATTATAGAGATGGAAAGGCGGAATAGAAGTGTTGCACTAGGGACCACAAGCTATCTTTTTATATTATCATATGTTGTAATTAGGAGTTGGGACTATCAGTTTCCACATACTTGCATGATACTCACATCAGGTTGGGATAGGAGAGTGCCTTGACAAAGGCTGCCACTTGCTGGCAGGCAGAGGGAAAGGACTCTGTCACCAAAGCACAGACCCCAAAAGAGACAGGTATTAGAAGGGGCAGCAAGAATTGTGTTGAAGCACTCACTCCTTCGGCCGAGACAGGAGCAGGCAGTCATTGAAAAGGTGTAGGTAGATGGGCCGGGTGGTGACTTTCCATTTTGGACTTAGGTTGTTGAAGTCCAGTGCTGTCAACTCACCACACTTCACAAGTCTCCTCGACTGTGAGATGAGTGGGAATATCTGCAAGACAGAAATGAACGTTTACATCAAACACATACAAGCAAATGACTGTCCGTGAGCTTTGGATTTGCATTTTTGCCTTTCTCTCGAGGAAATGTTTCAACTCTCCACCTGGAGAGGTGCAAGTCGTGGTAGGCACCTTTATTTGAAGGTTGACAGGAGTGATTGGGTCAGGGAAGCACTGATGAAGAGCTGGTTCAACAGTTCTGTGTATATCGGAGAGGAGAACAAAGAGAAAGTGCAAGTGGCTTTGTGAGGAAAGGCAGAAAATACATTAGGCTGGAGCAAGGCCCAGGGAATGGATGAGCTCACCTTGCACTCAAATTCAATCTTCTGGCTGAGGTAGATCAGCTCTTCAGTGCTCTTCATGCGCTGGACATTTTCATTGCAGTCCTTGATGAGCTGCAGAGGAAAAGAGACCATCAGTGAGGTGGGAGCAGAACTCCCTGGTGGGACCAGTACAACTCCCAGCTCTCAGGAGTCAGCATAAGTGACAATCCCTTAGGCATCCTCCTGCAAAAGAAGTACAGAATAGAATCACAGAATATGCTGAGTTTGAAGGGACCCACAAAGATGGACTCCAACTCCTGGCCCTGCACACAGCACCCCAAGAATCCCATCATGTGTCTGAGAGTGTTGTCCAAACACTTTCTGAACTCTGGCAGGCTTGGGGCCATGACCACTGCTCTGGGTTCCAGTACCCAACCATCCTCTGGGTAAAGAAACTCTTCCCAATGTCCACCCTAACCCTCCCCTGACACAGCTCCAGCCATTCCCTTGGGTCCTCACAGAGCAGAGATCAGTGCCTGTCCCTTCACTGCCCCTCGTGAGGAAGCTGCAGATGCTGTGAGGTCTCCCCTCAGCCTCCTCTTCTCCAGCTGAACAAGCCAAGTGACCTCAGCCACTCCTCACATGGCTTCCCCTCCAGGCCCTTCACCATCTTTGTGGCCCTTCTTTGGACACTCTGATAGCTTTAGATTCTTCTTGTACTGTGTCACCCTAAACTGCCCACAGGACTCGAGGTGAGGCTGCAGCAATGCAGAGCAGAGTGAGTATTTTTCCAAGTGAGCATTCTAAGCCTCTCTATACCTACAGTGATCACCCTTCTTTCTTAAGGAAGTTATTCTTTAGATGAAATCTCTGTGGCAAGCATTGCTTTAACTTTGGGATACTGGGGGGGAACACTAGAGGCATTCATTGCATGATGCTGTACAGATTTTAGATAACAAGTTGTCCCAGAAGACTTTAAATCTTGCCTCTGTAATAAACAGGACGGAAGAAGGGACGCAACAGAGCAATGCCCTGTTTTTATTTAAAGAAGGATTTTCTTGCAAGGACTAGGACGGGAGTTGATCATTAATTAGAGACAAAGGTAAGGAACACAAAGGGCTGGTTAGGAGACTGGAAAAAGTGAGTCCTGAAAAAAGTAGTTTGGTATCACTGGTGCCAGTTCAGTTGCATCCCAGCTGACTCCTGCTTTAGTGTTTTCTGCTCACAGCTACCAGTGCACATGAACACACTAATTTGTTATGTGTGCGGATCAGTGACAGGGGACCTCAACAAGGGGGAGGATCAGTTAAAAGGATTGGGCCACATCTGTGTGATGCTGCAGAGAGTCACAGAATATCCTCAGTTGCAAGGAACCCATGAGGATCATCAAGTCCAATTCCTGACTCTACACTAGGCAAACTCCAAGTTAAACCATGTATCTAAGAATGTTGCCCAAACACCTTTTGAACACAATCAGGCTTGGGACCATGATCACTCTCCTGGTGAGCTTGTTCCAGTGCTTACCACCCTCTCTGTGAAGTACTTTATCCTAATATCCAATCTGAATTTCCCATGACACAGCGTTAAGCCATTCCCTTGCATCCAGAGAGAAGAGATCAGCACATCCCTCTCCTCTCCCTGTTGTGAGGAGGTTGTAGACAGCAATGAGGTCACCCTCAGCCTCCTCTGAGCTGAACAAACCTAGTGTCCTGTCACTCCTCCTAAGTCTTGCCCTCTTAGTTCTTTCACCACCTTTGCTGCCCTCCCTTGGACAAATTCTAATATTTTTACTGCTGAGCCC